>NC_057810.1:138177417-138191179 GCF_018294505.1 Triticum aestivum | reverse complement strand
TTTCCCGTATGGCCCAATAAGGCCCAATACTTCTCCCCGGCGAATTCCCGTAACTCTCCGGTACTCCGATAAATACCCGAATCACTCGGAACCTTTCCAAACTCCGAATATAGTCGTCCAATATATCGATCTTTACGTCTCGACCATTTCGAGACTCCTCGTCATGTCCCCGATCTCATCTGGGACTCCGAACTCCTTCGGTACATCAAAACTCATAAACTCATAATATAACTGTCATCAAAACCTTAAGCGTGCGGACCCTACGGGTTCGAGAACTATGTAGACATGACCTAGAACTATTCTTGGTCAATAACCAATAGCGGAACCTAGATGCCCATATTGGCTCCTACATATTCTACGAAGATCTTTATCGGTCAAACCGCATAACAACATACTTTGTTCCCTTTGTCATCGGTATGTTACTTGCCCGAGATTCGATCGTCGGTATCCAATACCTAGTTCAATCTCGTTACCGGAAAGTCTCTTTACTCATTCCGTAATGCATCATCCCGTAACCAACTCATTTGGTCACATTGCTTGCAAGGCTTATAATGATGTGCATTACCGAGAGCGCCCAGAGATACCTCTCCGACAATCTGAGTGACAAAACCTAATCTTGAAATACGCCAACTCAACATGTACCTTCGGAGAGACCTGTAGTACTCCTTTATAATCACCCAGTTACGTTGTGCCGTTTGGTAGTACCCAAAGTGTTCCTCCGGTAAACGGGAGTTGCATAATTCTCATAGTTACAGGAACATGTATAAGTCATGAAGAAAGCAATAGCAACATACTAAACGATCAAGTGCTAAGCTAACGGAATGGGTCAAGTAAATCACATCATTCTCCTAATGATGTGATCCCGTTAATCAAATGACAACTCTTTTGTCCATGGTTAGGAAACATAACCATCTTTGATAAACAAGCTAGTCAAGTAGAGGCATACTAGTGACACTATGTTTGTCTATGTATTCACACATGTATTATGTTTCCGGTTAATACAATTCTAGCATGAATAATAAACATTTATCATGATATAAGGAAATAAATAATAACTTTATTATTGCCTCTAGGGCATATTTTCTTCAGTAAGGTACACATCAATTACATGTATATCAAATATACCTTTAGTGTTGCCGGCCTTCTTATCTGCTAAGTATTTGGGGCAGTTCCGCTTCCAGTGACCCTTCCCCTTGCAGTAAAAGCACTCAGTTTCAGGCTTGGGTCCATTCTTTGACTTCTTCCCGGCAACTGGCTTACCGGGCGCGGCAACATCTTTACCGTCCTTCTTGAAGTTCTTCTTACCCTTGCCCTTCTTGAACTTAGTGGTCTTATTGACCATCAACACTTGATGTTCTTTCTTGATTTCAACCTCTGCTGACTTTAGCATTGAAAATACTTCAGGAATGGTCTTCACCATCCCCTGCATATTATAGTTCATCACAAAGCTCTTGTAGCTTGGTGGGAGCGACTGAAGGATTCTGTTAATGACCGCCTCATCCGGGAGGTTAATGTCCAGCTGGGACAAACGGTTGTGCAACCCAGACATTTTGAGTATATGCTCACTGACAGAACTATTTTCCTCCATCTTACAACTATAGAACTTGTCGGAGACTTCATATCTCTCTACCCGGGCATGAGCTTGGAAAACTAGTTTCAGCTCCTCGAACATCTCATATGCTCTGTGTTGCTCAAAACGCTTTTGGAGCCCCGGTTCTAAGCTGTAAAGCATGCCGCACTGAACGAGGGAGTAATCATCAGCACGAGACTGCCAAGCATTCATAATGTCTTGGTTCTCTGGGACGGGAGCGTCACCTAGCGGTCCTTCTAGGACATATTGTTTCCTGGCAGCTATGAGGATGATCCTCAGGTTCCGGACCCAGTCCGTATAGTTGCTGCCATCATCTTTCAACTTGGTTTTCTCTAGGAACGCGTTGAAGTTCATGTTGACATGAGCGGCGGCCATTTGATCTACAAGACATATTTGCAAAGGTTTTAGACTAAGTTCATGATAATTAAGTTCATCTTATCAAATTATAATGAACTCCCACTCAGATTAGACATCCCTCTAGTCATCTAAGTGTTACACGATCCGAGTCGACTAGGCCGTGTCCGATCATCACGTGAGACGGACTAGTCATCGTCGGTGAACATCTCCATGTTGATCGTATCTTCCATACGACTCGTGTTCGACCTTTCGGTCTCTGTGTTCCGAGGCCATGTTTGTACATGCTAGGCTCGTCAAGTTAACCCTAAGTGTTCTGCATGTGTAAATCTGTCTTACACCCGTTGTATGTGAACGTAAGGATCTATCACACCCGATCATCACGTGGTGCTTCGAAACAACGAACTTTAGCAACGGTGCACAATTAGGGGGAACACTTTCTTGAAATTATTATAAGGGATCATCTTATTTACTACCGCCATTCTAAGTAAACAAGATGCATAAAACATAATAAACATCACATGCAATTATATATAGTAGTGACATGATATGGCCAATATCATATAGCTCCTTCGATCTCCATCTTCGGGGATCCATGATCATCTTCGTCACCGGCATGACACCATGATCTCCATCATCATGATCTCCATCATTGTGTCTTCATGAAGTTGTCACGCCAACGACTACTTCTACTTCTATGGCTAACACATTTAGCAATAAAGTAAAGTAATTTACATGGCATTCTTCAATGACACGCAGGTCATACAAAAAATAAAGACAACTCCTATGGCTCCTGCCGGTTGTCATACTCATCGACATGCAAGTCGTGATTCCTATTACAAGAACATGATCTCATACATCATAATATGTCATTCATCATTCATCACAACTTCTGGCCATATCACATCACATAACAATTACTGCAAAAACAAGTTAGACGTCCTCTAATTGTTGTTGCATCTTTTACGTGACTGCAATTGGGTTCTAGCAAGAACGTTTTCTCACCTACGAATAACCACAACGTGATTTTGTCAACTTCTATTTACCCTTCATAAGGACCCTTTTCATCGAATCCGCTCCAACTAAAGTGGGAGAGACAGACACCCGCCAGCCACCTTATGCAAATAGTGCATGTCAGTCGGTGGAACCGGTCTCACGTAAGCGTACGTGTAAGGTTGGTCCGGGCCGCTTCATCCCACAATACCGCTGAAGCAAGATAAGACTAGTAGCGGCAAGCAAGTTGACAAGATCTACGCCCACAACAAAATTATGTTCCACTCGTGCAATAGAGAACTACGCATAGACCTAGCTCATGATGCCACTGTTGGAGAACGTTGCAGAAAATTAAATTTTTCCTATGGTTTCACCAAGATCCATCTATGAGTTCATCTAAGCAACGAGTCATGAGAGAGAGATTGCATCTACATACCACTTGTAGATCGCGTACGGAAGCGTTCGAGGGAACGGTGATGATGGAGTCGTACTCGTCGTGATTCAGATCACCGATGGCCAAGTGCTGAACGGACAGCACCTCCGTGTTCAACACACGTACGGTACGGACGACGTCTCCTCCTTCTTGATCCAGCAAGGGAGAAGGAGAGGTTGAGGAAGAAGGCTCCAACAGCAGCACGACGGCGTGATGATGGTGGAGAGGCAGTACTCCGACAGGGCTTCGCCAAGCACTCAACGGAGGAGGAGAGGTGTTGGGGAGGGGAGGGGCTGCGCCTTGGATTGTGTGTTGCAGCCCTCCCCTCACCCCTCTATTTATAGGGGAAGGGGCAAGGGGGGCCGGCCCCCTCTAGATGAGATCTAGAGGGGGGGCGGCGGCCAAGGAGGGGGCTTGCCCCCCAAGCAAGGGGGGTGCGCCCCCCTTAGGGTTCCCCCAACCCTAGGCGCATGGGCCCAAGGGGGGGGGGCGCCCAGCCCTCCAGGGGCTGGTGCCCTACCCCACGCGGCCCATGTGGCCCACCAAGAGAGGTGGCCCCTCCCGGTGGACCCCCGGAACCCTTCCGGTGGCCCCGGTACAATACCGATATGCCCCCGAAACTTTCCGGTGTCCGCATGACAACTTCCCATATATAAATCTTTACCTCCGGACCCTTCCGTAACTCCTCGTGACGTCCGGGATCTCATCCGGGACTCCGAACAACATTCGGTAATCACATACAAGTCTTCCTAATAACTCAAGCGTCACCGAACCTTAAGTGTGTAGACCCTACGGGTTCGGGAGACACGCAGACATGACCGAGACGGCTCTTCGGTCAATAACCAACAGCGGGATCTGGATACCCATGTTGGCTCCCACATGCTCCTCGATGATGTCATTGGATGAACCACGATGTCGAGGATTCAAGCAACCCCGTATACTATTCCCTTTGTCAGACGGTACATTACATGCCCGAGACTCGATCGTCGGTATCCCAATACCTCGTTCAGTCTCGTTACCAGCAAGTCACTTTACTCGTACCGTAATGCATGATCCCATGACCAAACACTTGGTCACTTTGAGCTCATTATGAAGATGCATTACCGAGTGGGCCCAGAGATACCTCTCCGTCATACGGAGTGACAAATCCCAGTCTCGATCCGTGTCAACCCAACAGACACTTTCGGAGATACCTGTAGTGCACCTTTATAGTCACCCAGTTACGTTGTGACGTTTGGTACACCCAAAGCACTCCTACGGTATCCGGGAGTTACACGATCTCATGGTCTAAGGAAGAGATACTTGACATTGGAAAAGCTCAAGCAAAAGAACTACACGATCTTGTGCTATGCTTAGGATTGGGTCTTGTCCATCACGTCATTCTCCTAATGACGTGATCCCGTTGTCAATGACATCTAATGTCCATAGTCAGGAAACCATGACTATCTGTTGACCAACGAGCTAGTCAACTAGAGGCTTACTAGGGACGTATTGTGGTCTATGTATTCACACGTGTATTACGATTTCCGGATAATACAATTATAGCATGAATAGAAGACAATTATCATGAACAAGAAAATATAATAATAATCCATTTATTATTGCCTCTAGGGCATATTTCCAACAGGTTCCGCCTCGTGGCAGCGGAGTTTCGTCCCGTAAGCTTGCCTATGATTTTTTCCAGGGTAAAAGTGATGATATAGCAGAAGATGGATGCCGGAGGCCCACCAGGGGGCCCAGGAGATAGGAGGGCACGCCCTATAGGGGGGGGCCTGTTTCCTGGACAGGGTGTGGGCCCCCTGGCCTATTTCTTTCGCTCAGAAATTCTTATTAATTCCAAAAGGTTGTTTCGTGGAGTTTCAGGACTTTTGGAGCTGTGCAGAATAGGTTTCCAATGTTTGCTCCCTTTCCAGCCAGAATTCCAGCTGCCGGCATTCCCCCTCTTCATGGTAAACCTTGTAAAATAAGAGATAATAGCCATAAGTATTGAGATATAATGTGTAATAACAGCCCATAATGCAATAAATATTGATATGAAAGCATGATGCAAAATGGACATATCACCGACCGAGAAACCCACTCGGCGTCGCGCATTGACGCACCGGACACCTGACCTCACTGGAATCCGCTATTTAAAGGCGGCCACACCCAGCTAACTCCACGCCCAAACACAAGTCTCTCCACATCCTCCTCCCTTGCACCACATCTGCCATGACTGCAGGCGGCAACACTCTCTGGGAGAGCCTTTCGATAGAGATGAAGCACGAGGTGGTCGCCCTTGCCACCGCCTGGCAGAGCCACCGTGCCAGGTGGATCGAGGCCGACATGCCGGCTAGCTCGCCTGAGGTCTCCGACGACAAGGATGACCCCACGATGGAGACGGGCTCCAACGACACTGCACCAGAGCCTGCTCCTGTGCATGCCGGCTTCACCATGGAGTAGGCATAGACACACTTCAACACTGCCATGGCGGAGGAGCAGCCTGCACCGCCGCCTATGTCCATGTTCCAGCAGGCGCACAGGAGGAACAACGGTACAACATGTTCCTCCTCGAATAGAACCGACTGACAGAGGGCCAAATCAACGCGAGCGCGCGAGCGAGGAGGCTGTGGCGGCCTTGGCCGCGACGAACCTCAACTTTATCGTGGAGTAGTGTGCGATCTACGAGGCCGTCCGCGCTCATGCCGCTGCTTGCCAGGAATAGACCGCCGCGAAGGCGCAACAGCAGGCGATTTGCGAACGTGAACAACGCTAGTTGCGCGTCCTACACGCCGCCGATGAACTTTCGGGCGGCTCGGTAGGACAAGGAGAGCGCCGGCACCTCCATTAACATCGTGGACCCCACGTCCACCGGCAACGGACAAGGCGCGAACTCCTTCGTGGATGAGTAGGGCATAGGAGGCGGCAGAGCCTTGTGTCCCATGTGGGCTGGTTCGTCTCTCATGTTCTACTCTTCCTTACCGGTGGCCCACTTTCACTACATCGGTCTTATCACCGGTGCTCATGGAGATGGCGGATGGAGGACGTGGTCTCAGGAAGGGAACAACAAGGGCTTGGACGCAGGACGCCGCCGTAGGATAGGCTTAGGGTCCGAACGGTTTTTTTGTTCGAAATGTAATGAAAATCCGCCGTGTTTGCATGAATGTCATCCGATTTATACGAAATCAGCCGTTTTTGCATGTGTTTTGTCTGGTTAGTTCAAATAGTTGTTGAAATGTATGCGGACAGTGTTGGATGGCGGTCTCCGGCATCAATGTGCGCGGACGAATGCCATAGCAAATTTGCAGGTCAGCGTTGAAGATGCCCTTAAGACTCAAAATGGACGAAAGTCTTATAAAAGACATTCAATTTAGATTCGGTGTTAAATAAGAAAGAAAAACAAATTCAGTGTCAACTAAGGCAAAAAATATTAATTCAGTGTTAATTCTCTCATTTGAATTTTGATTTATTATTGGAACATAATAAAATTCTAAAATGTTTACACAATACCGAGTTACAATCCACACCGCACCGCCACCATCGCTCGCCCCGTCATTGACTTGTGGGCTCTAGATTATTAGTTAAGCTTTTTCTAATGAAAAATAGAAAAAAAATATATAATTCATAGAAAGATGTTTACAGGAAATGAGAAAAATGACCATCAACACTTTTCATACTAGATTATATGGTCATCTTTTACGGGATTTTTTTTAGGAAAACTATCAAACTTTATTTTTGACAAGCAATATCATGATGTATTTATAATAGCGAATTGTACATGGTAGTTGGGTAGACGGGTATGGGCATTGCCTTCCCGTACCCGTACCTGCCTTACCTATTGGATACATTCTTTTTCATTTACAAACCCATAAGTATTTAATTTTTCTAAACCCTTATCCTAATAGGGTTTTTACCCGCCAGGTTTACAGGTAACGGGTACTTATTGCCTTGTTAAAATTGGAAGAGATACATGAGCTGGCTACGGTGAATACAAAACAAAGCCTAAAAGAACAATTATCTTCGAAACTATCGAAGTTGCTCAGACGACCACAGCGGATGAGCGGAAGGGCCAAGAGAGACCAGGGCACGGCTTGAGACTTTTCGATCAGCAGGGCGCTGGCTAGCCGCGTCCATAAATAAATAAATTAATAAAAGTAAAACTCGTAGTCGTCGCCGCCTCTCTCGCCGTCGACGACTCACCGCGGCGGCGTCGGTGGCGTCCGGACACCTCGTCCCCGGCCCACCATGCGGGAGCCCACCAAACCCCTCTCCCCCCGCCCAAGCCGCGGCCGCTGCCGCCTCTGCGGCCTCTGCCTCGGCTCCGCCCTCCTCGCCATCGTCGTCTCCACCCTCGTCCACCTCCTCTCCCCGCCACCTCAGCCTGCGCCCTCCCCGCGCTTCTCCGTCATCATAGACGGCGGCAGCACCGGTACCCGGGCCCACGTGTTCTCCTTGGGGCCCGACGGCCGGCCGGATCTGGCGCGCTCCGCCGTGATGCGCGTCTCCCCGGGGCTCTCCTCTTTCGCTGCGGACACGGCGCGCGCGGGGGAGTCGCTGCGGCCGCTGTTGGAATTTGCCAAGGAGAAGGTAGGGGGCGAGGGGGCCGCCGCAGCAACAGAAGTGCGGCTGATGGCAACCGCTGGCCTGCGGCTACTCGAGGAGGGCGTCCGGGAGGCGATACTGGTGTCCTGCAGGAACGCCCTCAGGGCCTCCGGGTTCCGGTTCGAGGACTCCTGGGCCAAGGTGATCCCAGGTACCGCCAATTTCTTCACCACCTTACTAAAGAAAGTAAATTGTTGCATGTCTATTATCGTTGGCCTTTAACTTCTTAAAGCAACCAAGTAAGCCTCCGGCAACATTATCATTTCTTCCTGGTTGTTACTGCCAGCATGATCATTTCTTCCCCAAGAAATGAATTTGCTCTCTCTGTCCCCCCATTTTCCCCTCCATATGACCAAAGTGATCATGTGTCAAACCCCTAAAAAAATTCTGCCATGGATTATTGGAGGGGCCTAAGATAACATCAACAAACTGAGCAAATCATGGGGCATGGAAAACATTGATTGACTGATACACATAATGTTGGGCGGTATGGAACTGACTGACTGTGAATTAGTTTTTTGTAGGTGAGGGTGAGGTTCTGATGAAGGCATCTATGGAACATTGATCTTACTGCGAATTAAATTTTTTATGGAACATTGATCTAGATGGTTACTGTGTCATTAGCTGAAATATGTCTGAGTTGTTTTTTTTTACTTTGGCTGGTATGCTTCTTATATAGGTTCTGATGAAGGCATCTATGCTTGGATTGCGGCAAACTATGCTCTGGGCACACTTGGAGGGGATCCTCACAAAACAATTGGAATAATTGAACTCGGGGGTGCTTCAGCTCAGGTTCTCTCATGAAAACATACACGGTCTGCTCTCATGTGTTGATTCTGTTTTGTTTAACCATGATGCATGCTAATAAGATCATAGTGTAGTCGTGCCTAATTCAATGTATATACACATGATGGGTTATTGTTCTGTTGTATTGCAAGAAATTGCAGTTTCCTGCTAATGTAACTGCTGCTATTTGTTTCAGTTGACGTTTGTTTCCGACGAAGTACTTCCTCTGGAACTATCAACTAATTTTACTTTTGGGGAAACAACATACACTCTCTATAGCAACAGCTTTCTAAACTTTGGACAAGTGAGTTATTTGATATATCGAATCCTTTTTTCATGGTTCTTGTCAGAGATTGAATAGTTCCCAGGGATCTAAATGTCACCCGTATAACAGTATGACTATGAGATTAGTGTGAATAGCAACCAAATACATTCCGTTGCATGGTTCTTGTCAGAGATTGAATAGTTCCAAGGGATCTAAATGTCACCCATATAGCAGTGTGACTATGAGATTTGTGTGAATAGCAACCAAACACATTCCGTTAAGCTATAATTTGTTTCACTAAGAGAGCTATAATTATTGGTACTGATTGCTACCAGTTCATTGGACGAGGCATTTCATATCTTGAGCACTGTTAAATGCTCCCAAACATCAAATTGCGGCCCGTGGATGCATTGAATATGCTATTTCAAAAACATTGATTGAAGCAAATTGTTATTGAGCTTGAAGTTTCAAAAGGTAGTTTTGAGCAAGTTTCCCGAAGTTTTAAATTTTCAAAAGAATGTTTATGCAGTCTGGCAATGTTTTAGAAGAAACATCTACTCCCTCCGTTCCTAAATATAAGTCTTTTTAGAGATTTCACTATAGACTACATACGGAGCAAAATGAGTGAATCTACACTCTAAAATATGTCTATATACATCCGTATGTAGTTTGTAGTTGAATCTCTAAAAAGACTTATATTTAGGAACGGAGGGAGTATAACAGTATGTGCCTGTCCATTTGGTGAGATATAAACAGATTGGTAGCTGCATGGTTTCCATGCATTGTGGTTTAATGTGTTATTTGCACCTTAGTTAATTGACCTGTCAAGGGCCTCGGTGCCCAAGACAGCAGGACCTCGACTACGTAGTTCGTAGTCGCGGTAGATAGGAGCGCTAGGGTTTTTGCCTGGCTGCTCTATGATGCGGGAGGGGAAGATAGAAGGAAATAACTTTATTGCTTATCCCTAAAGGGTGCTAACTATCTGATATATAAAGGCCCCATGGGCTAATAACAAACTAGAAACCTATACGAAATAAACTAGTCTAGGAACTAATGTGCCCGGATCAGGACTCCTGTCCAGCCTGCGCCTTGCCTGATGCGGCCGTCGGCTGCTCCTGGCCGCGCGGCCCACGTCTGTAAGACGTGCCCCACATGACATCTCTCCCCCCCTCGACGAGCAGCTCGTCCTCGAGCTGAAAAGCGGGGTAGCGCTCGACGAAACTGTCAAGATCCTCCCATGTAGCTGACGAAGCTGCTTCACCCTTCCAGTGGACGAGTAGCTGGCGAACGCCGCGTGCTAGGCGCGCACGAGTCACGCGCTCTGGTTCTGGAACAGCCGCCCCGTTGTGGATCGAAGGCAATCCCGGCGGTGTAGTTGGAGGAATGCCGAAGAACTTCTTGAGGAGGCCCACGTGGAACACGTCATGGAGGCGCGAGCGTGCCGGAAGCTCAAGACGGTATGCCACGTCGTTGATCACTTCTGAAATGCGGTACGGCCCATAGAATCGTGGCTTGAGCTTGCCCCTGGTTGGCAAGTTGAGAGAGGACGCGGCGCGCTGTCGAAGGCGAAGCCAAACCCAATCGCCCACCTCATGCCGAATGTCCCGATGACGTCTGTCGTAGTAGGACTTATAGACCGCCTGTGCCTGTTGTAGACGATAGCGGACGTCCTCGATAAGTTCGTCGCGCTCAGCCATGCTCCTGGCCACTGCAGCCACCCGTGTGTCGCCGGGCTCGTAAGAGCGAATAGTGGGAGGGTCACGGCCATACACAAGCTTGAACGGAGTCTCTTGGGTTGCTGTCTGGTAGGCGGTGTTGTATATGTACTCAGCCCAGGGAAGCCACCGAAGCCACTGCTTGGGACGATCCCCGGTAAGACACCGTAAATACATCACAATGATCTTGTTAGCAGCCTCCGTTTGACCATCCGACTGCGGGTGAAATGCTGACGTCATGTGCAGCTTTGTCCCCGTGAGGCGCATGAGCTCTCGCCAAAAAGCGGAGGTGAAGACGGGGTCGCGGTCAGAGACCATGGACTGCGGCACGCCATGGAGACGAACAACCTCAGCGAAGAACACCTGTGCCACTGACTCTGCCGTGTATGGGTGGGCTAACGCCACAAAATGGCAATACTTGCTGAAGCGATCCACCACGGTGAGGATGACAGACTTCCCGCCTACTCGAGGAAGCGCTTCCACGAAGTCGATGCCGATGTCAGTCCACACGCCCGTGGGTACCGGCAGCGGCAGTAGCAGCCCAGCGGGGTGCAAGTGCTCGGACTTGTACCGCTGGCAAGTACCGCAAGTGCGGATGTACTCCTGCACCGTCTTGCGAAGGTTAGGTGCGTGGAAATCGCGGCGGAGACGATGCAATGTGCGCAGGACGCCTTCATGCCCATCATCGTGCACGGCACTGAGAATCTCCTGGAGTAGCGGGGATGACGGCGGAATGTAGAGGCGGCCGTTGAAAGTAACAAGGCCATCGGAGAGCGCCCAAGGCTGTTGCCGCGCACCTGCCGTGATATCCTCCCGCAGTGCGACGAGCGCCGGATCAGTGGATGTCGCTTGCCGGAGGCGATTGATGAAGTCGAAACGAGGCCCTGAGACCGCCATGATCGTCGTCTCCTCCGTGTCACGGCGGGAAAGTGCATCCGCCACCGTGTTGGTACTACCTGCCTTGTACTCCACCGTAAAGTCGAATCCCAGGAGTTTGCCAACCCAATGATGCTGCGGGATGGTGGCCAAACGCTGGTCAAGCAGAAATTTGAGGCTGTAATGATCCGTTTTTACCACAAACTGACGCCCCCATAGGTACGGCCTCCAATGGCGAATCGCGAGCACCAGGCCGATGAGTTCCCGTTCATACGCTGCCAGGGAACGGTGACGTGGCGTGGCTGGCCGGCTAAAGAAAGCCACCGGGTGGTGGTCCTGAAGAAGGACGGCCCCGAAACCGTACGTCGATGCGTCACACTCGACGATGAACGGCCGTGTAAAATCCGGTAACGCGAGGACGGGAGCCGTGGTGATTGCCGTCTTGAGGGTGGTAAAAGCTGCTGCCGCCTCCGGCGACCAAGAGAAACCATCCTTGCGAAGGAGGGCCGTCAGGGGTGCGGCAACCACGCCAAAGTCCTTGACAAACTTGCGGTAGTACCCCGCAAGGCCGAGAAAGCCCCGAACCGCGCGCGCCGAGCGTGGTTGCGGCCAGTCCGCCACTGCCTGCACCTTTTCCGGATCCATGGCCACGCCTGCAGCGGAGATGGTGTGACCCAGGTATGCGATTGATTCAACGGCGAACGCGCATTTGGAGCGCTTGACGAAGAGCCGGTGCTGGTGCAGGACCGTGAAGACGGTGCGCACATGTCGGAGATGGTCAGCCCATGTCTCGCTGAAAATGAGGATGTCGTCAAAGAAGACGAGAACAAAACGGCGCAGGTATGGCCGCAGCAGATCATTCATGAGGGCCTGGAACGTGGCCGGCGCGTTGTAGAGTCCGAACGGCATCACCAGAAACTCGTAGAGGCCGTCATGAGTACGGAAAGCTGTCTTCGGGATGTCCTCCGCACGCATCCGCACCTGGTGGTAGCCGGAACGTAAATCGAGCTTGGTGAAGAAACGAGCGTGCCGTAGCTCGTCGAGGAGTTCGTCCACCACCGGAATCGGGAACGCATTCTTGACAGTAATGGCGTTCAGGGCGCGATAATCGATGCAGAAGCGCCAGGACCCGTCGGCCTTGCGGACCAGCAGTACCGGGGACGAGAATGCGGAACAACTCGCACGGATGATACCTTGGGCGAGCATGGCGGCGCACTGACGCTCCAGCTCGTCCTTGTGCGCGGCCGGGTATCGATACGGACGGACGGCCACCGGGGCGGAACCAGGTAGCAGGGTGATGCCGTGATCGCGGCTGCGGGGCGGTGGCACGCCGGAGGGGTCGGCGAAGATGCCGTCGAACTCGGTGATGATGGCGTCCAGGAAGTCGCGGCCGCTGCATGATTTTAGGGCTGGCCCGTCCGGTCCTGCAATGCCGTGCCAGCACACCCGATGGCCCCGCCGCCAGAATGTCATGGAGAGGGCTCGGAAATCCCACAGGATCGGTCCGAGCGACGCCAGCCACTGCGTGCCCAGGACGATGTCGTAGCCGGCGAGCGGCAAGGCGAGGAAATCCTCCGCGAACTCCTCGTGGCCGATGCGGAAGGGCACGACGCAGTACGCGCCCTGGCACGGAACGCGCTCGCCGTTGGCCACCGTGACGCGCATCTTCTCTGTGGTGGGGGGCGGTAACGTAGCACGAGCGGCCGCCTCTTCGGCGATGAAGTTGTGGGTGGAGCCTGAATCGATCAGGGCGAGGAGGGAGACACCTCCGAGAGTAATCTGCATCTGCATGGTTTCACTCGTGCGCACGCCGGCGATCGCGTGGAGCGAGATTTGAGGGTCGGCCCGCGATGCATCCTCAGTGGCGGAGGCCGCGTCGTCGTCGTCGTCGTCCGGCGCTAAGTCGAGGAGAAAGATGCGCTGGCACACGCGGTTGTGGCCCCTGCCAAACTTCTCGTTACAGTTGAAGCAAAGGCCCAGGCGACGGCGTTCCTCCATCTCTGTCTGGGAGAGACGCTTGATTGGGCGTCCGTCCGGCAGATTGTGGCCCTGCTGAGGTGCGGCTGGTGGGGCCGGAGCGGGGGGCGCGAGGCGTGGTCCTGGTGTCGGCAGGATGCCCTTCTGTGGAAAACGCACCGGTGGCGCGGCGGAAAGCGCGCACTGGTCGC
>NC_057810.1:137732763-137840791 GCF_018294505.1 Triticum aestivum | reverse complement strand
AGCCTTCCACTCGGGGGCTTAGCTGCAGTCCAAGCACTCGCCTAAGTTGTGAAAATCCTACCGAGTGAAGAGCGATCCTCTCACTCGGAGGCTTAGCTGCAGTCCAAGGACTCGCCTAAGTTTATCAAAATCCTACCGAGTGGTAAGCCAGCCTTCCACTCGGAGGCTTAGCTGCGACCTCGCGCTCGCCTAAGTTATAAAAATCCTACCGAGTGAAGAGCAACCCTCTCACTCGGGGGCTTAGCTGCAGTCCAAGCACTCGCCTAAGTTGTGAAAATCCTACCGAGTGGTAAGCCAGCCTTCCACTCGGAGGCTTAGCTGCAGCCTCGTGCTCGCCTAAGTTATAAAAATCTTACCGAGTGGTGAGCAACCCTCTCACTCGGGGGCTTAGCTGCAGCCTTGCGCTCGCCTAAGTTACAAAAATCCTACGGAGTGAAGAGCGACCCTCTCACTCGGAGGCTTGGCTGCAGTCCAAACGCTCGCCTAAGCACAGGCACCTTGCTTTGAACCTGCAAAAGACATTTTGAGCCGAAGGCAATCATATTCAAGCGCCAAATTCAAGTTCGAATCGATATCTAAAGGAACCGAAAGTGCTCAGGCGTCAAGCCTGTTAAAGTTTGTCGGTTACAATTCCACTCGGCATACCGAGGCAAATTTAAAGAGTCGAGCCAGAAGAAGTTTTTTACCCCTCCTGTGGAGGGCTGGAAGGTGCAACAAATTCATCAAGGTCAATTCCGTCGGCAATCCGAGTGGCAGCTGCAAGGAAAGTCTCCATAAAGGACCTAAAGTCGTGCTTCTTGGTATTGGCCACCCGAAGGGCCGCCAGCTTCTCCTCTCGTGCATCTTTGCAGTGGACTCGGGCCAGACACAGAGCGACATCTGCACCACACCGAGCCGAGGACTTCTTCCACTCCTGCACTCGACCAGGGATCGTGTTCAAGCGGGCCATCAGCGACTCAAGGTCATTCTGAAGTGTCTCCTCAGGCCAGAGCGTCGAGTCGATGCGAGATGTGGCGGCCTTCAGCCTTGCGAGATAGTCCACGACAGCTGCAACACGAGACTCCAGTCGGAAAACATCCATGGCAACTTCGTCGTTCAGCGGAGAATTGACGGGGTCAAGGTTTGGCTCCAGTCGGCTGGTTTCCTCTTCAAAGTTTTGACAAAATTCTGCAAGGGTGATCACTAAGTCAAGGAGATAGTCGAATGGAAAAAGCCACAATTGGAAATATTTGCCAAACATGGAGGCTTACCTTCAAGCATAAGAAACAGCTTCTTGGCAAGGCCACTCAGGAAGGCCTCCAGTTCAGTTTTCTTCTCAGTCAATTTGCTGACTTGGTCGGTCAAGGCAGCTTTGTCGGTTCTCAGTCGACTGACCTCCTTGTTGGCAATCCCAAGAGCAGTTTTCAGATTGGTATTGTCTTGTTCGAGCTTGGTGACTGAAGCTAACTTCTCGTCAGCAAGCTTGATCTTCTCAGCTAGCTCAAGGTCTTTTTTCTGCTGGGCCTCCCTTACCTTGCCTGCAAGTTACAGCAAGATCAGACGCTGAAACAAGCAAGGGGAAAAGCAGTCGTCAGGATCTCACCAAACATACCTTCGGTCTCCTCCTTTGCCTTTGTCAGCTTCTCCTGAACCAGCTTCAAGCTCAGCTCGACTTGAGTATGCTTCTGTTCCAGCTCTGAGTAGCGAGCCACAAGATCACAGGAGTTCTGCGAAGAACCAATCGACTAAATGTCAAATATAATTCACTTCCGAGTGAAAAAGGGAAAAACACACGTTTCTAAGACTACAGCCGAATATAAGCATTCGACCGTAGTCTCGGGGACTACACCCAGTGGGTGCACTCAGCGTGCCCCCACTAATCCTGTTGAAGACAAAGTCGACCAGTCGACCTCAAAAAAAAAAAAGAGTGTGCGAGATGCATTCTCTAAGACTGTGATCAACTGCAAGCAGTCGACCACAGTCTCGGGGACTACACCCAGTGGGTGCACTCAGCGTGCCCCCACCGGTTTGTGAAATCCAGTCGACCAGTCGACTGACAGAAAGATTGACATTATAAAGCCTAAGGCCGACTGCCAGCAGTCGACCTTAGCCTTAGGGACTACACCCAGTGGGTGCACTCAGCGTGCCCCCACCGGTTTGTGAAATCCAGTCGACCAGTCGACTGACAAAAAAATTGACATTATAAAGCCTAAGGCCGAATGCCAGCAGTCGACCTTAGCCTTGGGGACTACACCCAGCGGGTGCACTCAGCGTGCCCCCGCTAACACGGAGTTTATTCGACACACCCAGTGGGTGACTAATATAAATTCCGGAAAAGAAAAGTTTTTGGTAGCATATCCAACAGAACAAACAGCGGTCGACTGACCTGGACATTGCTTTGGAGGGCGGAACTGGCGTCATAAGCTGCCTGGCTCGCGTCCCGGATGGTCTTCAGCTGCTCCATCATGAGTCCCGCCTGGCGTATCGCCTCCTTCGCTGCGCCAGCTTGGTCCTCTGGGACGTGGTGCGTCATGAAGAGGGAAGGCTGCTGAGCACTCGTCAGTGGATTCGCGAAGGTCACCGTGTGTCGAGTGGTGTTCTCTTCCTCCATAGTCAGAATTTCAGGCGCCGGCACATCCTGAGGCACCTTACTGGCGGACGCTTTCCGACTCCTCCTGTGCTTCAGCGGCTCTTCATCCTCATCATCATCAGGAAGATCGATAACAGTGTTGGGTGGAGCTACGGAGAAGGATCAGGATCAGAGATCGCGAGTCAGTCGACTAAGAATGGTATTAAGAACACAGTACCTGGATTCGAAGTTGCGGCATCCTCCATCTCGTGGTCGTCGGCCCGGGCCGAGGTCTCAGAAGTAGCAGCACTGCAACTCCAAAGGATCAGTCGACTAACCACAACGTCGACCAGAGATAAAGTTCGCACAGAATAAGAAAATATGAGCAACACAATTACCCTGATATGGTGGGGATGGACACCTTCATCTTCGGCAGGAGCTTGGTCGGTTTCGAGGAGGCCGCCCTGGGCTGCTTCGGCGCCTTTTCAGTCGGCGCCGGAGAGGTGGTCCGAGGGCGCTTGGTCGACTGAGTGGCGGTCGCAATCCCCTTACCACGTTCGGTCGAGGGGTCGTGGACAAGCTTCGACCGCCTTTCTGAGCGCGGTGGAACGACCTCCTCCTCCTCTTCTTCCTCGTCCTCGATGTCATCTTCATCACCTTCATCGTCGTCATCGTCGTCATCATCCTCTGCAGCATCCGAGTCCCATTCCTCCTCTTCCTGGCTCTCGCCCCCGCTCGCCTCGCCCCCGCTCGCCTCGCCTTCCTCAGTCGAAGCTTGTGCCCCATTGGGCATCGAGTACAGCTCGGTGAGGGCCTGGCAGATGCCCAAACAAGGATCAGTCGACCAGTCGGCAGGGTTAGCAGAAATGAATACGACAAGGGCGCAGTGGAGAGCAGAGCAAGTGTACCTTGTTTGGGTCGCTGTTGTGGTCGAGTGGAGGGATCCTTCTGGCTCCGCGCGGGTTGTCCCTGTTTCCGGTGACGGCTACCATCCATCTTTCCAGAGTGACGTCGTCGACTTCTTCTGGATGGACTCTAGTCTCGTCTTCGGTCCCACAATACAACCACATGGAGTGGCTCCGGAATTGAAGGGGTTGGATGCGACGCCTGAGGAAGACCTCCAGAAGATCCATGCCCGTCACCCCCTCCCGAACCAACTGCACCACGCGCTCCATCAACATCTTCACGTCGGCTTTCTCCTCCGGAATCAGCTTCAGAGGGGACGGCTTGTTCACTCGGTCCATGGTAAACGGAGGGAGTCCACTCGACTGCCCTGGCGTCGACTGGACCTGGCAGTAGAACCAAGTCGACTGCCAGCCTCTGACGGACTCGGGAAAGGTCATGGGCGGGAAGGTGCTATTATTCCTCACCTGAATCCCCAGGCCCCCACACATTTGGACGACTCGGGTCTTCTCATCACCTGGGCTCGCCTTCTTCACGGTCTGAGAGCGACACGTGAAGATACGTTTGAACAAACCCCAGTGCGGTCGACAACCCAAGAAACCCTCACACATGGACACGAATGCAGCAAGATAGGCAATGGAGTTTGGGGTAAAGTGGTGGAGCTGCTCCAAAGAAATTCAAGAAGCCACGGAAGAAAATGCTTGGCGGCAAGGAAAACCCACGATCAACATGAGTGGCCAGAAGCACACACTCACCCTCTTCTGGCTGTGGCTGCCACTCCTTCCCCGGCAACCTCGCAGCTCCGTGAGGGATCAAGCCCTCGTTGGCCATATCGAGGAGGTCCTTCTCCGTGATGGTCGACTGGATCCAGTCTCCTTGGACCCAGCCTTTCGGCAGGCGGGATCTGGACGAGGACCCTCTGCGGCTGGTGGATCTCCCCTTCGCCTTCTCCGATGCCGACGCCTTCTTGGCACGCTCCAGCGCCGCCGTCTTCTCCTTGACCATGGTCGCCGGTGAGATGCACGAAGGGAAGTGGTGCGGGGGCGAGAGCGAGCACGCTGAGCAGGGAGGAAGGAAGCAGAGGGAGAGAGGGAGAATGCTGAGGCGCAGCACAGAAATCCTCGCCGGGCACATTTATAAGGTCCCTTCCGAGTGGCTGACATGTGGGCCCGGTCGATCTAATCATATCTGGGAGCAGTTATGAGGACTGGATACGTGGCGAAAAAAGCGGCGCGGAGATCGAGGCGTCTATGCCCCGTCCCATCCGAACGCCGCGGTCTGCCCCGCTTCGCGCGCGCCCCCAAATTTCGCACCCCGTGGAATCCGCGAGCAACAAATCAGTCTGTCAGACGCGGTGTTTCCGGCGATCCGTCGCTCGGAGATCGTCGAAGCTCGAAAGATCACTCGACGCAAAAATAGAATGGATCGAGTCGACCGAAGACAAATTGCTCCCTATCAACGAAGAGATTCTTTGATCCAGAACAGCGCACAACTAGAGCGCAAAGGTTAATCGGAAACGACATCAACTCCTTCTTCACTCGAAGCCTCAATCCATTCGGGGGCTAATGATGGGGTTATGTACCTAGGGTAGGGTCATGGACCTGTTCCAAGTAACTTACCCTAGGAAATCCCTAGAAGAGGTCGCCTTCCAGTCGACCAACGAGGATTCACTCGACTGGCCTGAAGGACTCGACCACGAAGACTCACTCGACCACCAGGAGGTCAAGAGGCACTCTGCACCGCAACGGCCTGTAATTAAGTAGACTTTATGATAATAAAGGCACTTTATGTGGGGCGTTACCAGTAACGCCCCAGACTTAACCCACCTTAAACCCTCTCCTACGTGGGCTGGCTGGGGTCCTGGCGCACTCTATATAAGCCACCCCCCTCCACAGGTAGAAGGGTTCGGCACCTTGTAATCCATACATTCATAATCCACTCGACCGCCTCCGGGCTCCGAGACGTAGGGCTGTTACTTCTTCCGAGAAGGGCCTGAACTCGTACATCCTTTGTGCTTACAACCTCTCCATAGCTAGGACCTTGCCTCTCCATACCTACCCCCCACTCTACTGTCAGACTTAGAACCACGACACAAGGCTCTTAACCTTGTGGACGTGGATTCAAGCCCCATGATGGGGGCTAGATCATATGATGTTATTTTCATTGAAGTATATATCAAGTCCCAGCTCAATATTATCTTACTGAGCCGGCCCTTGGGGGCTACACATCACTGCTCAAATCTACATGATTATATTTACAAAGTCCCTGCTCATTATTGCATAAATGACCCGGCCCTTGGGGGCTACACTGGTTGAAGTTTTTATGAGCATAAGGCAATTTCAAGTCCCAGGTTGCTGCAAGCATGACAACCCGGCACTTGGGGGCTACATATATGGAGTATTCAGTTTTTACTAGTGACTGAGATGAACAACATGGATTTCTTCAAAGTGGCAGTAATTATATGGAAACAAGTCTCAAATCATCACTTTGTTCTGTTCAAGACTTGGGGGCTACACGTGATATACAATGGAGAAAAAATCTTCAAATTCTCAATTTTGAACAGACCAGATTGACCCGGTGTCTGCAACAATCATGAACCAGCATTGGCAACAATCATGAACCGGCGTTGGAAACAATCAGAACCCGGAATTATCAGTTTTTATCACATGACGATTTTTGGAAATCATAGATCTGCAAGTTCTACATTTTCAAACCGGCTGAATATCAGATGAATATTTGAAGACCAATATTTTTGTCAAATCAGAGCATTGAAGGCCGATTCAAATGGATTCTTTGTTTACAAAATATCTTCTACAAGTAAATTGATTATGAAGCTGGTCTATTGACTCGGATTTTTTAGAAGGAAGAAGTGACAAGGATTTAAGGATGATCAAGAGCCGGTTTATAAGAATATTTAACCCGGAGCACAAGCCGCCAAGTTTGTTCTTGTGTTTCTTTTATAGGATCAGTTTAACATGGATGAATCCAAATTAAACTGGGGGCTAATGTCGGGGATATACCCCACAGTATGAACCGGCCGGAAATATGACCCGACCGGACTTGGCGGTTTACTTGAGACCCGGTTTACACTTGGCGATTCACTGGTGACCCGCCCTGACCAGACGGTTTACAAGCAACCTACCTGAACATTATGATTCACTGGTAACCTGGCGGGCGGGACAGACGGATGACAAGGCCCAAGGCCCAGAAGGCCGATTTATGCTAATGGCAGGCCGATTTATGAGGAAAGCACAAGGAATATTATCCTACAAGGAGTTAAGACCCGAACTTGTATCCGGTTTGTATTAGAAGGTAGACTAGTACTAATTCTAAAAGGACTCCACATGTAACCCGTCCCTCTAAATTATATAAGGAGGGGCAGGGCTCCCCAAAGAGGGACAAGCAAGAGGAAACAATCTCTAGGGCTAGACACAAAGAGCCGGTTTACCGGCGACTCTCTCGTGATGATAATGAGACCTAGCCACAAACAGCATGTAGGGTTGTTACCGGATGATGTTTCCCGGGGCCCGAAGCTGTCTAAACTCTTGTCTTGTGTTGCGTCTCTCGATTCCGCTCAACCCCTCTCAGGCTACCACATAGATGTGTTGGCCTCACGACTAAGTCCTCACACCAGGACATCTGACGTGTTAATTCCATGACAGTACTGTTCTTCCTATTACATAATTTTATATTTGTTAAACAGTAAGACAAAGTGCACCAAGTTAATCTATGCATTTTTCCACCCCATTTACATATCAAGTTTATTTAAAACTAAGCTACGGTTATTTAGTTATGAAATAAAGCATTTTAGCATGGCATTTATGCAAAATTAAACAAACATCATTTTTAACATTTCAAACATGGATGAAAGCAGCATATTATGAAACTAGATGAACTTCTAAGCATTTTACATATATAAATTATTTACATATGATGCACGGTTGTGGAGTTATTATAAGCATGATGTGCAAGGACTTTTCTACAAAACAGCAAACTCCTGGATAAATAGTACGTCCAAGTAAAAAAAACATCTGCTGGCCGGATCTGAGATCTGGCCCAGGGCGCGGGGGGAACTGCTCACATCGGGCCAGAGGCCGGATCTGGAGTTGGGTCGGTGAGGAGCTGGAGCAGGCTGGGCCTTGGGGCGCTGGAGGGGAGGCCACCCAGGCGCGCGCTTGAGTGAGGCGTGGTCAACGGGGCGAGCGTCTGCGCTCTGCTCGTTGCAGAGGAAGAAGAGCTCGATGCAGGGGCTCAGCGGCAGCGGGACTTGCAGAAGGGCGGCGCGAAGCAGAGGAGGGGTCAACGCGCGGTAGCACGCCTCCTCGTTTGATGCAGGGGAAGCAGGGCGACGACGCGAGAGGAATCGGGTGGAGGCGACCCGATCCTACGGCGGGGAGCTCCTGGCAGTTGACTAATATGGGGATGGCGGAGACCGGACGATCTGGATGAGGGGATGTGGATCCCAGCGAGGTTCATCGGATCCTGCTTGTTCCAGGCAGCGGCGGCATGCTTGTTCATGAGCAGAAGAGAGAGAGGGGGAGAGAGAGAGAGAGAGAGAGAGAGAGAGAGAGAGAGACGGTCAGAGGAGCCGGAGCGCCAAGAAAAGGAAGAAAGGGGTGCCAGGCAGGGGACCTGCTGGGTTCACCAGCGATGGTCGATGGTGCGACGGTGGTCAGGGAGGAGGGAGCCGATCTGCTAGCGGCGGCACTCGAGGCAATCCCCTAGAGCACGGGCAGGAGGGAGGAGGCTGAACGAGGATTGGACAGGAGGGATCAGGTGGAGGCGCGGGGGTTGGTCAGGCACGGAAACAGAGGAGGTGGGTGGCGATGGATTTGGGTGATGGGATGGAGAGCAGCGGCGGTGGCTGGGAGGATACCTAGGAAATAGGGTTAGGTCCAAAATGGACTAGGGGTAGACTATATATATGGAAAGGAGGGAAGTTTGGATCTTCCGATCGAAATCCGACGGACGAGAATAAATATGCTAGGGAGTCCAATAAATAAAACGATGATGTTTTAGGGAGGAATGGGGATGATCCGGACCCATTGGTAATGACAGAGCGGGTCGGGTTCGGGATAACTTTCGGACGCCCGCGAGAGGTCTGAGAAAAGTGTAGAGAGGGTCAAATGGTCAGACAAGAGGGAATCGAAAACCCGGTTGGTCTGAGAAAGGTCAACAGAGACAAACGGTCTGACAATATTCCACGAAGCCAAGGATAGAAGAGGCAACTACTAATGGCTACGAGTTTTAAGAAAACATGCGGATGCAATGCAGATGATGATATGAGATGAGATGCATGAATGAACAAAATGCAAAACGAAAGACAAAAACCCAACCATGGAGGAAAAAACATAACACATAGCCGGAAATGGCAAGAGTTGGAGTTACAATTATGGAAAGTTACATCCGGGGTGTTACAACACTCCACCACTACAAGAGGATCTCGTCCTGAGATCTAGGATGGCAACGGAGAGAAGCGGAAAAGGAAGAGGAGAGGTAAAACAAAGTTGCTTCTTTTACAAACGAGTGAAACCATGATCCCTGAGAGGATGAAAAACTTGAAAGAAAGAACACAACGGAGTTGAACACAATTGAGAGCACTGTGGTAGAAAATAGAAACAAGGAACACCATGTGAACCTTGGAGGTTGCAAAGCTATGAACGACGAGTACAATGGACAAGAAGGAATTGAAACCACTCTAGTTGAAACGAGATAAATAAGGAACAAGGACGATCAAATTCGGACAGCACTCCGGTTGAAAAGAGATGCAAGACTTGATAAGATGAAAAGAACTTGAAGAGATGACATAACACTCTGGTTAAATGGATAAGCACGAAAAGAACATGATCCTCACAATTCGAGATGATGAGTGAAAAGAGCAACATCACAATGCCTCCGGAAGAAAGAATAGAAGATAGATCATTGGAATAACAGAATGGAGAAGAAAATGCCAACTTCTGCCACAAATGAGCTTGGAAATCACCCTTCCAGGAAGGTTATAACGGAGTTGTTGGAAAACCAACAACGAAACGAATAATCTTGTAGTGGGCTTATGGAAAACTTCTCAAAATTGAGGCAAAATTCTGCCACTACGGAAACAAATAATATAATTGATAACACCAACGAGATGAAAAACTTCTTCCACGAAGATGATAGAGAGATAACTTGGATCATAGATACGCACCACAAATAGCAACATTCCCAATGGAAGGCTTTAGGTGAAATATATCCCAAGATAACTCCAACAAAGAGATTGATGGATTTAAAATACTTAATTCTTGACAACATATGAATCATGAAACATGAAGGAAATTGTCAAGAAAGATATAACACCACCTCAAAAGATAAGGTAGAAAGAATAGCACTTTGAAATGCAAGAAGAAGAATACTTGAACTCCTCAGAAAAGTGTTGGGCACCATGTTTATTTTTGAGTATAGCTTGGCGGATCTTAGCTTCGAGAGAGATCTTGAATAACAATTGAAGAATGAAAAGAATCCTTGACGAACCACCATGTAGAGCCTCCATGAAGAACTCCAGTAATAAAAGGATGATAAAAAGAAAGAGAACTTCAAAACACAAGGTGAAGCCTTGCGATGATTTAGAAGGATCTTCGCAACAAGATAATGCAGAAAACTTGGAACTCCGGAAAAGAAAAGATGAACCATCTCAAACCAAGAAATGTGACATGATGAACAACTCTGGAAAGAAGAAACTAGATCACTTGGATGAAACAATAATAAGAATTACGTTATGCGTATCCTTCACCAATTTAAATTTATGATAAGCAACGGATTTGTCATACTACTTATTCTTGTAAAAAGGATTAAGAGAGATATAGCTGATACGTCTCCAACGTATCTATAATTTTTTATTGTTCCATGCTATATTATTATCTGTTTTGAATGATTATGGGCTTTATTTTACACTTTTATATTACTTTTGGGACTAACCTATTGAAGGAAATATGCCCTAGAGGCAATAATAAAGTTATTATTTATTTCCTTATAATCATGATAAATGTTTATTATTCATGCTAGAATTGTATTTTCCGGAAACATAATACATGTGTGAATACATAGACAAACAGAGTGTCACTAGTATGCCTCTACTTGACTAGCTCATTAATCAAAGATGGTTATGTTTCCTAACCATGAACAATGAGTTGTTATTTGATTAACGAGGTCACATCATTAGTAGAATGATCTGATTGACATGACCCATTCCATTAGCTTAGCACCTGATCGTTTAGTATGTTGCTATTGCTTTCTTCATGACTTATACATGTTCCTATGACTATGAGATTATGCAACTCCCGTTTACCGGAGGAACACTTTGGGTACTACCAAACATCACAACGTAAATGGGTGATTATAAAGGAGTACTACAGGTGTCTCCAATGGTCGATGTTGGGTTGGCGTATTTCGAGATTAGGATTTGTCACTCCGATTGTCGGAGAGGTATCTCTGGGCCCTCTCGGTAATACACATCACATAAGCCTTGCAAGCATTACAACTAATATGTTAGTTGTGAGATGATGTATTACGGAACGAGTAAAGAGACTTGCCGGTAACGAGATTGAACTAGGTATTGGATACCGACGATCGAATCTCGGGCAAGTAACATACCGATGACAAAGGGAACAACGTATGTTGTTATGCGGTCTGACCGATAAAGATCTTCGTAGAATATGTAGGAGCCAATATGGGCATCCAGGTCCCGCTATTGGTTATTGACCAGAGACATGTCTCGGTCATGTCTACATTGTTCTCGAACCCGTAGGGTCCGCACGCATAAGGTTACGATGACAGTTATATTATGAGTTTATGCATTTTGATGTACCGAAGGTTGTTCGGAGTCCCGGATGTGATCACGGACATGACGAGGAGTCTCGAAATGGTCGAGACGTAAAGATTGATATATTGGAAGCCTATGTTTGGACATCGGAAGTGTTCCGGGTGAAATCGGGATTTTACCGGGTTACCGGGAGGTTACCGGAACCCCCCGGGAGCCATATGGGCCTTCATGGGCCTTAGTGGAAAGGAGAAAGGGGCAGCCCAAGGTGGCTGCGCCTCTTCCCCCTCCCCTAGTCCTATTAGGACTAGGAGAAGGTGGCCGGCCCCCCTCTCTCCCTTCCCCTCCGAGGAATCCTAGTTGGACTAGGATTGGGGGGAGGAATCCTACTCCCAGAGGGAGTAGGACTCTCCTGCGCCTCCCTCTATGGCCGGCCAGCCTCCCCCTCTCTACTCCTTTATATACGGAGGCAGGGGCACCTCTAAAGACACAAGTTGACACAAGTTGATCCACGTGATCGATTCCTTAGCCGTGTGCGGTGCCCCCTGCCACCATATTCCTCGATAATACTGTAGCGGAGTTTAGGCGAAGCCCTGCTGCTGTAGTTCATCAAGATCGTCACCACGCCGTCGTGCTGACGAAACTCTTCCCCGACACTTTGCTGGATCGGAGTCCGGGGATCGTCATCGAGCTGAACGTGTGCTCGAACTCGGAGGTGCCGTAGTTTCGGTACTTGATCGGTTGGATCGTGAAGACGTACGACTACTTCCTCTACGTCGTGTCATCGCTTCCGCAGTCGGTCTGCGTTGGGTACATAGACAACACTCTCCTCTCGTTGCTATGCATCACATGATCCTGTGTGCGCGTAGGAAAAGTTTTTGAAATTACTACGAAACCCAACAGTGGCATCCGAGCCTAGGTTAATGATGTTGATGTTATATGCACGAGTAGAACACAAGTGAGTTGTGGACGATACAAGTCATACTGCCTACCAGCATGTCATATTTTGGTTCAGCGGTATTGTTGGACGAGACGACCCGGACCAACCTTACGCGTACGCTTACGCGAGACCGGTTCCCTCGACGTGCTTTGCACAGAGATGGCTTGCGGGCGACTGCCTCTCCAACTTTAGTTGAACCAAGTATGGCTATGCCCGGTCCTTGCGAAGGTTAAAACGGAGTCTATTTGACAAACTATCGTTGTGGTTTTGATGCGTAGGTGAGATTGGTTCTTACTTAAGCCCGTAGCAGCCACGTAAAACATGCAACAACAAAGTAGAGGACGTCTAACTTGTTTTTGCAGGGCATGTTGTGATGTGATATGGTCAAGGCATGATGCTGAATTTTATTGTATGAGATGATCATGTTTTGTAACCAAGTTATCGGCAACTGGCAGGAGCCATATGGTTGTCGCTTTATTGTATGCAATGCAATCGCGATGTAATGCTTTACTTTATTACTAAACGGTAGTGATAGTCGTGGAAGCATAAGATTGGCGAGACGACAACGATGCTACGATGGAGATCAAGGTGTCGCGCCGGTGACGATGGTGATCATGACGGTGCTTCGGAGATGGAGATCACAAGCACAAGATGATGATGGCCATATCATATCACTTATATTGATTGCATGTGATGTTTATTTTTTTATGCATCTTATCTTGCTTTGATTGACGGTAGCATTATAAGATGATCTCTCACTAAATTATCAAGAAGTGTTCTCCCTGAGTATGCACCGTTGCAAAAGTTCTTCGTGCTGAGACACCACGTGATGATCGGGTGTGATAGGCTCTACGTTCAAATACAACGGGTGCAAAACAGTTGCGCACGCAGAATACTCAGGTTAAACTTGACGAGCCTAGCATATGCAGATATGGCCTCGGAACACGGAGACCGAAAGGTCGAGCGTGAATCATATAGTAGATATGATCAACATAATGATGTTCACCGATGAAACTACTCCATCTCACGTGATGATCGGACATGGTTTAGTTGATTTGGATCACGTGATCACTTAGAGGATTAGAGGGATGTCTATCTAAGTGGGAGTTCTTTAATAATATGATTAATTGAACTTAAAATTTATCATGAACTTAGTCCCTGATAGTATCTTGCTTGTTTATGTTGATTGTAGATAGATGGCTCGTGCTGTTGTTCCGTTAAATTTTAATGCGTTCCTTGAGAAAGCAAAGTTGAAAGATGATGGTAGCAATTACACGGACTGGGTCCGTAACTTGAGGATTATCCTCATTGCTGCACAGAAGAATTACGTCCTGGAAGCACCGCTGGGTGCCAGGCCTGCTGCTGGAGCAATGCCAGATGTTATGAACGTCTGGCAGAGCAAAGCTGATGACTACTCGATAGTTCAGTGTGCCATGCTTTACGGCTTAGAATCGGGACTTCAACGACGTTTTGAACGTCATGGAGCATATGAGATGTTCCAGGAGTTGAAGTTAATATTTCAAGCAAATGCCCAGATTGAGAGATATGAAGTCTCCAATAAGTTCTATAGCTGCAAGATGGAAGAGAACAGTTCTGTCAGTGAGCATATACTCAAAATGTCTGGGTATAATAATCACTTGATTCAATTGGGAGTTAATCTTCCGGATGATTGCGTCATTGACAGAATTCTCCAATCACTGCCACCAAGCTACAAGAGCTTCGTGATGAACTATAGTATGCAAGGGATGAACAAGACTATTCCCGAGCTCTTCGCAATGCTGAAAGCTGCGGAGGTAGAAATCAAGAAGGAGCATCAAGTGTTGATGGTTAACAAGACCACTAGTTTCAAAAAAAGGGCAAAGGGAAGAAAAGGGGAACTTAAAAAAGAACGGCAAGCAAGTTGCTGTTCAAGAGAAGAAACCCAAGTCTAGACCTAAGCCTGAAACTGAGTGCTTCTACTGCAAGCAGACTGGTCACTGGAAGCAGAACTGCCCCAAGTATTTGGCGGATAAGAAGGATGGCAAGGTGAACAAAGGTATATGTGATATACATGTTATTGATGTGTACCTTACCAATGCTCGCAGTAGCACCTGGGTATTTGATACTGGTTCTGTTGCTAATATTTGCAACTCGAAACAAGGGACTACAGAATAAGCGGGCACTGGCAAAGGACGAGGTGACGATGCGCGTGGGAAACGGTTCCAAAGTCGATGTGATCGCGGTCGGCACGCTACCTCTACATCTACCTTCGGGATTAATATTAGACCTAAATAATTGTTATTTGGTGCCAGCGTTGAGCATGAACATTATATCTGGATCTTGTTTAATGCGAGACGGTTATTCATTTAAATCAGAGAATAATGGTTGTTCTATTTATATGAGTAATATCTTTTATGGTCATGCACCCTTGAAGAGTGGTCTATTCTTACTAAATCTCGATAGTAGTAATACACATATTCATAATGTTGAAACCAAAAGATACAGAGTTGATAATGAAAGTGCAACTTATTTGTGGCACTGTCGTTTAGGTCATATCGGTGTAAAACGCATGAAGAAACTCCATACTAATGGACTTTTGGAACCACTTGATTATGAATCACTTGGTACTTGCGAACCGTGCCTCATGGGCAAGATGACTAAAACACCGTTCTCCGGTACTATGGAGAGAGCAACAGATTTGTTGGAAATCATACATACCGATGTATGTGGTCCGATGAATATTGAGGCTCGTGGCGGATATCGTTATTTTCTCACCTTCACAGATGATTTGAGCAGATATGGATATATCTACTTAATGAAGCATAAGTCTGAAACATTTGAAAAGTTCAAAGAATTTCAGAGTGAAGTTGAAAATCATCGTAACAAGAAAATAAAGTTTCTACGATCTGATCGTGGAGGAGAATATTTGAGTTACGAGTTTGGTGTACATTTGAAAAATTGTGGAATAGTTTCGCAACTCACGCCACCCGGAACACCACAACGTAATGGTGTGTCCGAACGTCGTAATCGTACTTTACTAGATATGGTACGATCTATGATGTCTCTTACTGATTTACCGCTATCATTTTGGGGATATGCTTTAGAGACGGCCGCATTCACGTTAAATAGGGCACCATCAAAATCCGTTGAGACGACGCCTTATGAACTGTGGTTTGGCAAGAAACCAAAGTTGTCGTTTCTTAAAGTTTGGGGCTGCGATGCTTATGTGAAAAAGCTTCAACCTGATAAGCTCGAACCCAAATCGGAAAAATGTGTATTCATAGGATACCCAAAGGAAACTGTTGGGTACACCTTCTATCACAGATCCGAAGGCAAAACATTCGTTGCTAAGAATGGATCATTTCTAGAGAAGGAGTTTCTCTTGAAAGAAGTGAGTGGGAGGAAAGTAGAACTTGACGAGGTAACTGTACCTGCTCCCTTACTGGAAAGTAGTTCATCACAGAAAACGGTTTCAGTGACACCTACACCAGTTAGTGAGGAAGCCAATGATAATGATCATGAAACTTCAGATCAAGATACTATTGAACTTCGTAGATCAACCAGAGTAAGATCCGCACCAGAGTGGTACGGTAATCCTGTTCTGGAGGTCATGCTACTAGATCATGATGAACCTACGAACTATGAAGAAGCGATGGTGAGCCCAGATTCCGCAAAGTGGCTAGAAGCCATGAAATCTGAGATGGGATCCATGTATGAGAACAAAGTATGGACTTTGGTTGACTTGCCCGATGATCGGCAAGCGATTGAGAATAAATGGATCTTTAAGAAGAAGACTGACGCTGATGGTAATGTTACTGTCTACAAAGCTCGACTTGTCGCAAAAGGTTTTCGGCAAGTTCAAGGAATTGACTACGATGAGACCTTCTCACCCGTAGCGATGCTTAAGTCCGTCCGAATCATGTTAGCAATTGCCGCATTTTATGATTATGAAATTTGGCAAATGGATGTCAAAACTGCATTCCTGAATGGATTCCTGGAAGAAGAGTTGTATATGATGCAACCAGAAGGTTTTGTCGATCCAAAGGGAGCTAACAAAGTGTGCAAGCTCCAGCGATCCATTTATGGACTGGTGCAAGCCTCTCGGAGTTGGAATAAACGTTTTGATAGTGTGATCAAAGCATTTGGTTTTATACAGACTTTTGGAGAAGCCTGTATTTACAAGAAAGTGAGTGGGAGCTCTGTAGCATTTCTGATATTATATGTGGATGACATATTACTGATTGGAAATGATATAGAATTTCTGGATAGCATAAAGGGATACTTGAATAAAAGTTTTTCAATGAAAGACCTCGGTGAAGCTGCTTACATATTAGGCATTAAGATCTATAGAGACAGATCAAGACGCTTAATTGGACTTTCACAAAGCACATACCTTGACAAAATTTTGAAGAAATTCAAAATGGATCAAGCAAAGAAAGGGTTCTTGCCTGTGTTACAAGGTGTGAAATTGAGTAAGACTCAATGCCCGACCACTGCAGAAGATAGAGAGAATATGAAAGATGTTCCCTATGCATCAGCCATAGGCTCTATCATGTATGCAATGCTGTGTACCAGACCTGATGTGTGCCTTGCTATAAGTTTAGCAGGGAGGTACCAAAGTAATCCAGGAATGGATCACTGGACAGCGGTCAAGAACATCCTGAAATACCTGAAAAGGACTAAGGATATGTTTCTCTTATATGGAAGTGACAAAGAGCTCATCGTAAAAGGTTACGTTGATGCAAGCTTTGACACTGATCCGGACGATTCAAAATCGCAAACCGGATACGTGTTTACATTAAACGGTGGAGCTGTCAGTTGGTGCAGTTCTAAACAAAGCGTCGTAGCGGGATCTACATGTGAAGCGGAATACATAGCTGCTTCGGAAGCAGCAAATGAAGGAGTCTGGATGAAGGAGTTCATATCCGATCTAGGTGTCATACCTAGTGCATCGGGTCCAATGAAAATCTTTTGTGACAATACTGGTGCAATTGCCTTGGCAAAGGAATCCAGATTTCACAAAAGGACCAAACACATCAAGAGACGCTTCAACTCCATCCGGGATCTAGTCCAGGTGGGAGACATAGAGATTTGCAAGATACATACGGATCTGAATGTTGCAGACCCGTTGACTAAGCCTCTTCCACGAGCAAAACATGATCAGCACCAAAGCTCCATGGGTGTTAGATTCATTACAGTGTAATCTAGATTATTGACTCTAGTGCAAGTGGGAGACTGAAGGAAATATGCCCTAGAGGCAATAATAAAGTTATTATTTATTTCCTTATAATCATGATAAATGTTTATTATTCATGCTAGAATTGTATTTTCCGGAAACATAATACATGTGTGAATACATAGACAAACAGAGTGTCACTAGTATGCCTCTACTTGACTAGCTCATTAATCAAAGATGGTTATGTTTCCTAACCATGAACAATGAGTTGTTATTTGATTAACGAGGTCACATCATTAGTAGAATGATCTGATTGACATGACCCATTCCATTAGCTTAGCACCTGATCGTTTAGTATGTTGCTATTGCTTTCTTCATGACTTATACATGTTCCTATGACTATGAGATTATGCAACTCCCGTTTACCGGAGGAACACTTTGGGTACTACCAAACGTCACAACGTAAATGGGTGATTATAAAGGAGTACTACAGGTGTCTCCAATGGTCGATGTTGGGTTGGCGTATTTCGAGATTAGGATTTGTCACTCCGATTGTCGGAGAGGTATCTCTGGGCCCTCTCGGTAATACACATCACATAAGCCTTGCAAGCATTACAACTAATATGTTAGTTGTGAGATGATGTATTACGGAACGAGTAAAGAGACTTGCCGGTAACGAGATTGAACTAGGTATTGGATACCGACGATCGAATCTCGGGCAAGTAACATACCGATGACAAAGGGAACAACGTATGTTGTTATGCGGTCTGACCGATAAAGATCTTCGTAGAATATGTAGGAGCCAATATGGGCATCCAGGTCCCGCTATTGGTTATTGACCAGAGACATGTCTCGGTCATGTCTACATTGTTCTCGAACCCATAGGGTCCGCACGCTTAAGGTTACGATGACAGTTATATTATGAGTTTATGCATTTTGATGTACCGAAGGTTGTTCGGAGTCCCGGATGTGATCACGGACATGACGAGGAGTCTCGAAATGGTCGAGACGTAAAGATTGATATATTGGAAGCCTATGTTTGGACATCGGAAGTGTTCCGGGTGAAATCGGGATTTTACCGGGTTACCGGGAGGTTACCGGAACCCCCCGGGAGCCATATGGGCCTTCATGGGCCTTAGTGGAAAGGAGAAAGGGGCAGCCCAAGGTGGCTGCGCCTCTTCCCCCTCCCCTAGTCCTATTAGGACTAGGAGAAGGTGGCCGGCCCCCCTCTCTCCCTTCCCCTCCGAGGAATCCTAGTTGGACTAGGATTGGGGGGAGGAATCCTACTCCCAGAGGGAGTAGGACTCTCCTGCGCCTCCCTCTATGGCCGGCCAGCCTCCCCCTCTCTACTCCTTTATATACGGAGGCAGGGGCACCTCTAAAGACACAAGTTGACACAAGTTGATCCACGTGATCGATTCCTTAGCCGTGTGCGGTGCCCCCTGCCACCATATTCCTCGATAATACTGTAGCGGAGTTTAGGCGAAGCCCTGCTGCTGTAGTTCATCAAGATCGTCACCACGCCGTCGTGCTGACGAAACTCTTCCCCGACACTTTGCTGGATCGGAGTCCGGGGATCGTCATCGAGCTGAACGTGTGCTCGAACTCGGAGGTGCCGTAGTTTCGGTACTTGATCGGTTGGATCGTGAAGACGTACGACTACTTCCTCTACGTCGTGTCATCGCTTCCGCAGTCGGTCTGCGTTGGGTACGTAGACAACACTCTCCTCTCGTTGCTATGCATCACATGATCATGTGTGCGCGTAGGAAAAGTTTTTGAAATTACTACGAAACCCAACACCTATTAACCGGAGGCCCAGCCCATATTGTTGTTTTATTGCCTGTTTCAGTATTTCAAAGAAAAGGAATATCAAACGGAGTCCAAACGGAATGAAACCTTCGGCATCGTAATTTTTTGGAAGATTATCATCCTGGAGGCTTGGAGATCAAGTCATAAGATCCTCGAGGAGCCCACGAGTTAGGAGGGCGCGCCCCCCTATAGGGCGCGCCCCCCTGTCTCGTGGACCCCTCGAGCACCCCCCGACCGACTTCTTTCGCCTATATATGACTACGTACACTAAAACCATCGAATATGAAGATAGATCGGGAGTACCGCCGCCGGAAGCCTCTATAGCCACCAAAAACATCTCGGGAGCCCTTCCTGGCACCCTGTCGGAGGGGGGATCCTTCACCGGTGGCCATCTTCATCATCCCAGCGCTCTCCATGACGAGGAGGGAGTAGTTCACCCTCGGAGCTGAGGGTATGTACCAGTAGCTATGTGTTTGATCTCCCTCTCTCGTGTTATCTCTCGTGTTCCCTCTATGGCACGATCTTGATGTATCCCAAGCTTTGCTATTGTAGTTGGATCTTATGATGTTTCTCCCCCTCTACTCTCTTGTGATGAATTGAGTTTCCCCTTTGAAGTTATCTTATCGGATTGAGTCTTTTATGAGAACACTTGATGTATGTCTTGCCGTGCTTATCTATGGTGACAATGGGATATCATGTGCCTCTTGATGTATGTTTTGGTGACCAACTTGCGGGTTCCGCCCATGAACCTATGCATAGGGGTTGGCACACGTTCTTGACTCTCCGGTAGAAACTTTGGGACACTCTTTGAACTACTTTGTGTTGGTTGAATAGACGAATCTGAGATTGTGTGATGCATATCGTATAATCATGCCCACAGATACTTGAGGTGACAATGGAGTATCTAGGTGACATTAGGGTTTTGGTTGATTTGTGTCTTAAGGTGTTATTCTAGTATGAACTCTTTTATAGATCGATCCAAAAGAATAACTTTGAGGTGGTTTCGAACCCTACCATAATCTCTTCGTTTGTTCTCCTCTATTAGTGTCTTTGGAGTGACTCTTTGTTGCATGTTGAGGGCTTGTCATGTGATCTATCTATGTTATTATTGTTGAGAGAACTTGCACTAGTGAAAGTATGAACCCTAGGCCTTGTTTGCTATCAGTGCAATACCGTTTACATTCACTTTTACCACTCGCTACCTTGCTGTTTTTATTATTTCAGATTACAATTACCTTTATCTACTATCTATTTTGCACTTGTATCACCATCTCTTCGCCGAACTAGTGCACCTATACAATTTACCATTGTATTGGGTGTGTTGGGGACACAAGAGACTCTTTGTTATTTGGTTGCAGGGTTGTTTGAGAGAGACCATCTTCATCCTACGCCTCCTACGGATTGATAAACCTTAGGTCATCCACTTGAGGGAAATTTTCTACTATCCTACAAACTTGTGGACTTGCAGACCCAACAACGTCTATAAGAAGAAGGTTGTGTAGTAGACATCAAGCTCTTTTCTGGCACCGTTGCCGGGGAGGTGAGTGCTTGAAGGTATATCTTTAGATCTTGCAATCAAATGTTTTTGTTTCTTGTTTTATCACTAGTTTAGTTTATAAAAGAAAATTACAAAAAAATGGAGTTGAGTTTGTCTCATACGCTTCGTCTTTTTAATATCTTTCGTGAGTATGATGGATGGGAAAATTGTGCTCAAGTGCTAGAAGAAGAATGCATTAGAATGTTTGGTACTATATCTTTGTATGATGAGCATGATTGCAATGTTGTTAGTATGAAATCCTTGAATATCCATGATGCTAATGATATGCAAAGCCACAAGCTTGGGGAAGCTATGTTTGATGAAGATGATATTTTTTGTCCCCCAAGTTTTGATGAGCAAATTTATTATGATGAAAGCATGCCTCCTATTTATGATGATTATATTGATGAAAGTGGGTTTGGAAGAGTGTCAACTTTAGATAGTATTGATCCCACTATTTTGAAGGATGTTGAATCTTATTGTGATGAACATGAAAGTGGATTTGGAAGAGTGTCAACTTTATTTAGTGATGATTCCACTATTTCGGAAGAGGTTCCAATTGATTATGAGAATAAAGTTGCTATATATGATTATTATTGTGATGACTTGTATGCTATTAAGAAGAATGATAACCATGAAACTTGTCATCATGATTTTAGTTTTCAGTTGGATTATGCCTCACATGATAATTATTTTGTTGAGTTTGCTCCCACTATTATTCATGAGAAGAAATTTGCTTATGTGGAGAGTAGTAAATTTTCTATGAAAGTAGATCATGAAAAGAATGCTTTAGGTGCTGGTTATATTGTTTAATTCATTCATGATGCTACTGAAAATTATTATGAGGGAGTAACATATGCTTGTAGGAATTGCAATAATGTCAAGTTTCCTCTCTATGTGCTTAAAATTTTGAAGTTATGCTTGTTTTGCCTTCCTATGCTAGTTGATTATTGTTCCCATAAGTTGTTTGGTCACAAAATCCCTATGCATAGGAAGTGGGTTAGGCTTAAATGTGCTAGTCATATTCTTCATGATGCTTACTGTTTTTGTGTGTCCACATGATTATGCTTCTGTATGAATCATGTATTATAGCTTTTGTTTCAATAAAGTGCCAAGTAGAGCCTTTGGGAAGACTTGGGTGAAGTCTTTATGATCTTGCTGTAAAAAGCAGAAACTTTAGCGCTCACGAGATTAGCTGCCATTTTTTACTGGAGAGTGTCTTGAGGTTGATTCTTTTTGAAGATTATTAATAGACAAATTCCTCAGGTCCACAAATTTATTTCATAATTTTTGGGGTTCCATAAGTATACGATTGATACAGATTACTACAGACTATTCTGTTTTTGACAGATTCTGTTTTCTATGTGTTGTTTGCTTATTTTGATGAATCTATGGCTAGTATTAAGTGGTATGAACCATATAGAAGTTAGAATACAGTAGATATTAAACCAATATGAATAAATAATGAATTAATTACAGTACCTAAGTGGTGGTTTTAGTTTCTTATACTAACGGAGCTTACGAGTTTTGTTTTGAGTTTTGTGTGGTTGAAGTTTTCAAGTTTTGGGTAAAGATTCGATGGACTATGGAATAAGGAGTGGCAAGATCCTAAGCTTGGGGATGCCCAAGGCACCCCAAGTTAATATTCAAGGACAATCAAAAGCCTAAGCTTGGGGATGCCCCGGAAGGCATCCCCTCTTTTGTCTTCGTTCATCGGTAACCTTACTTGGAGCTATATTTTTATTCACCACATGATATGTGTTTTGCTTGGAGCGTCATTTTATTTTGTTAGTATTTGCTCGATGTTATTTACAATAACGTTTTGCATCTTTGTTTTCAATAAAAAAGTCAAGGATAGCCTTTTCCATGCTTATTTTGCTAGTATACATGTTGCTGTTTGAAAACAGAAAGTTTACCGCTATTGCAAAAATTCCCTAGAAAAGTAAGAGAATGGTATAACGTTGAATCTTTTTGCATATTAAGATATGATAAATTTATTACAGTGGGAATTTTAGTTCATAATTTTTGGAGTCGGGGAAGTATTGATACTCTTGCATTCTTTACACACTGTACTGTTTTGGCAGATTGCTGTTATGTTTGCATTGTTTGCATATGCTTGCTTGTTTAATGATTCTATTTGAGGATAGGAGTATCAAATATGCAGAAACATTTAGTATTCAATGTTGAATAATAATGTTAGTGATTTGTTACAATAGAAGATGATATGGTTTTGCATTGGTTTATACTAACCTATCTCACGAGTTCTTGTTGAGTTTGTTGTGAATGAAGCTTTTGATAAAAAGAGAAACCATGATATGAGAGGAATTAAGGAGACACAAAAGTTCAAGCTTGGGGATTCCCAAGGCACCCCAAGATAATATTCCAAGAAGTCTCAAGCATCTAAGCTTGGGGATGCCCCGTTAGGCATCCCACCTATCTTTTTCAACAACTATCGGTTAGTATCGGTTGAGCCTAAGTTTTTGCTTCTTCACATGAGTTGTGCTATCCTTGCATTGTCATTTTATTTTTCTTTGCTTGCTGTTTGAATAAGATACCAAGATCTGAAATTCTTTAATGAGAGAGAGTCTTTGCATAGCTGCATAATTATTTAGCTACTCTTTGATCTTCACTTATATCTTTCGGAGTAGCTTGTTGTTTGCTCTAGTACGTCACTTATATCTTTTAGAGGACGGCGGTGGTTATATTTTGAAGAAATTGCTAGACTCTCATGCTTCACTTATATTATTTTGAGAGTCTTAAATAGCATGGTTATTTGAATGAAAACTATCATAGGAAGTGAATTGGATGCTATGATCAATTTGATGCTTGATAATTGTTTTGAGATATGGAGGTAGTAATATTAAAGTCATGCTAGTTGGGTGATTACGTATTTAAAGAATGCTTGTGTTGAAGTTTGTGATTCCCGTAGCATGCACGTATGGTGAACCACTTTGTGATGAAGTTGGAGCACAATTTTATTTATTGATTGTCTTCCTTATGAGTGGCAGTCGGGGACGAGCGATGGTCTTTTCCGACCAATCTATCCCCCTAGGAGCATGTGTGTAGTGCTTTGGTTTTTGATGACTCCTAAATTTTTACAACAAGTATATGAGTTCTTTTGACTAATGTTGAGTCCATGGATTATACGCACTCTTTCACCCCTGCATTATTGCTAGCCTCTCTTGTATCGTGCAACTTTTGCCGGTACCATACACCCACCATAATCCTTCCTCAAAACAGACACCATACCTACCTATTATGGCATTTCCATAGCCATTCCGAGATATATTTCCATGCAACTTTCCACCATTTCGTTCATATGACACACATTACTTTTTTCATATTACTCTCTGCATGATCATGTAGTTGACATCGTATTTGTGGCAAAGCCACCATCATATTCTTCATACATGTCGCTCTTGATTCATTGCATATCCCGGTATACCGCCGGAGGCATTCACTTAGAGTCATATCTTGTTCTAGCTTTGATTTGTAAATCCATAAAAGTGTGATGATCATCATTATTAGAGCATTGTCCTAGTGAGGAAAGGATGATGGAGACTATGATTCCCCCATAAGTCGGGATGAGACTCCGGACGAAATATAAAAAAAGGTGGCCATAAAAAAAAGAGAAAAGGCCCAATAAAAAAAGAGAGAATGAGAGAAAAAGAGAGAAGGGAAAATGCTACTACCTCTTTTTCCACACTTGTGCTTGAAAATAGCACCACGATATTCATGATAGAGAGTCTCATATGTTGTCACTTTCATTTACTAGTGGGAATTTTTCATTATAGAACTTGGCTTGTATATTCCAATGATGGGCTTCCTCAAAAGTGCCCTAGGTCTTCGTGAGCAAGCAAGTTGGATGCAACCCACTAGTTTTCTTTTGTTGAGCTTTCATATATTTACAGCTCTAGTGCATCCGTTGCATGGCAATCCCTACTCACTCACATTGATATCTATTAATGGGCATCTCCATAGCTTGTTGATACGCCTAGTTGATGTGAGACTATCTTATCCTTTTTTGTCTTCTCCACAACCACCGTTCTATTCCACATATAGTGCTATGTCCATGGCTCACGCTCATGTATTGCGTGAAAGTTGAAAGAGTTTGATATTATTAAAGTATGAAACAATTGCTTGGCTCGTCATCGGGGTTGTACATGATTAAATACTTTGTGTGATGAGGATAGAGCATAGCCAGACTATATGATTTTGTAGGGATAACTTTCTTTTGGCCATGCTATTTTGAGAAGACATGATTACTTGCTTGGTATGCTTGAAGTATTACTATTTCTTATGTCAATATGAACTTTTATTTTGTATTACTTGGATCTAAACATTCATGCCACAATGAAAGAAAATTACATTATGAATTATGCTACTAGCATTCCACATCAATAATTCTCTTTTTATCATTTACCTACTCGAGGACGAGCAGGAATTAAGCTTGGGGATGCTTGATACGTCTCCAACGTATCTATAATTTTTGATTGTTCCATGCTATATTATTATCTATTTTGAATGATTATGGGCTTTATTTTACACTTTTATATTACTTTTGGGACTAACCTATTAACCGGAGGCCCAGCCCATATTGCTGTTTTATTGCCTGTTTCAGTATTTCGAAGAAAAGGAATATCAAACGGAGTCCAAACGGAATGAAACCTTCGACATTGTGATTTTTTGGAAGATTATCATCCTGGAGGCTTGGAGATGAAGTCAGAAGATCCTCGAGGATCCCACGAGATAGGAGGCGCGCGCCCCTGTAGGGCGCGCCCCCCTGTCTCGTGGACCCCTCGAGCACCCCCCGACCGACTTCTTTCGCCTATATATGCCTACGTACCCTAAAGCCATCGAATATGAAGATAGATCGGGAGTTCCGCCACCGCAAGCCTCTGTAGCCACCAAAAACCCCTCGGGAGCCATTCCTGGCACCCTGCCGGAGGGGGGATCCTACACCGGTGGCCATCTTCATCATCCCGGCGCTCTCCATGACAAGGAGGGAGTAGTTCACCCTCGGGGCTGATGGTATGTACCAGTAGCTATGTGTTTGATCTCCCTCTCTCGTGTTCTCTCTCATGTTCCCTCTATGGCACGATCTTGATGTATCCCGAGCTTTGATATTGTAGTTGGATCTTATGATGTTTCTCCCCCTCTACTCTCTTGTGATGATTTGAGTTTCCCCTTTGAAGTTATGTTATCGGATTGAGTCTTTTATGAGAACACTTGATGTATGTCTTGCCGTGCTTATCCGTGGTGACAATGGGATATCATGTGCCTCTTGATGTATGTTTTGGTGACCAACTTGCGGGTTCCGCCCATGAACCTATGCATAGGGGTTGGCACACGTTCTTGACTCTCCGGTAGAAACTTTGGGACACTCTTTGAAGTACTTTGTGTTGGTTGAATAGATGAATCTGAGATTGTGTGATGCATATCGTATAATCATGCCCACGGATACTTGAGGTGACAATGGAGTATCTAGGTGACATTAGGGTTTTAGTTAATTTGTGTCTTAAGGTGTTATTCTAGTACGAACTCTTTTATAGATCGATCCGAAAGAATAACTTTGAGGTGGTTTCGTACCCTACCATAATCTCTTTGTTTGTTCTCCGCTATTAGTGTCTTTGCAGTGACTCTTTGTTGCATGTTGAGGGCTTGTCATGTGATCTATCTATGTTATTATTGTTGAGAGAACTTGCACTAGTGAAAGTATGAACCCTAGGCCTTGTTTCCTATAATTGCAATACCATTTACGTTCACTTTTACCACTCGCTCCCTTGCTGTTTTTATTATTTCAGATTACAATTACCTTTATCTACTATCTATTTTGCACTTGTATCACCATCTCTTTGCCGAACTAGTGCACCTATACAATTTACCATTGTATTGGGTGTGTTGGGGACACAAGAGACTCTTTGTTATTTGGTTGCAGGGTTGTTTGAGAGAGACCATCTTCATCCTACGCCTCCTACGGATTGATAAACCTTAGGTCATCCACTTGAGGGAAATTTGCTACTGTCCTACAAACCTGTGCACTTGCAGGACCAACAACGTCTACAAGAAGAAGGTTGTGTAGCAGACATCAATAGCGCCAACTTGAAGAAGTCTTCGACGAATCACCGGGAGGATTGGAAATAACGAATGAAATGATACAATAACAAAGGAAGATGAATCTCGAACGAACCACCGTAAGAATTGAAAATGAAAGTAGCAAAGGCACAATTCACCGAGAATAATTAGAAAACAAATAAAGATTCTTGACAGAATTTAGATACAAGAGAACAAAGAGATCATGAGCTGACAAGAATAAACTTGAAATATGCACCGGTAAGATTTGGAGAATGAGATCTGAAAGCTGGAATGAAAAATTCTAAGATGATGGCTCCAAAGAATCAAACTGAAAAGACTCCTGAATTGCTCCGGATGGGTGAAAAGAATCCTCACAATCGAAAGCAATTATGAGAGGATGGCATAACGCTAGAACCATGAATCTTCGAGAGAAGGGACAAGATTTTGAGGAAATACTTCTTCGGTCTTCACATGCTGAGAATGATGACGAGAACCACCAAAATTGTCGAGGCACTTCGAAACAAAGAAGAATAGAAATGATGAACCAACGATGAAAATATTTTAAAAGCGATCTTGGAGGAAACATTTGACTGATGAGAAATTATTCTTATGTCAAACTTTGAAAAGAATTTGGGAATCGCTCCGGGAAAATTAAAAGAGTCAGGGAAGATCCTGGAAAAAGACCAGTGGGTTAGGGCCCACTAAAAAGATACACCGTTGAATGATTGATTGAAAGGGGGGATTGCAACGGTTGAATTAAATGACTTGAATGAGATAATAATCTCGAAATAGCTTGAACAGATTGAGAATGGAAAGCACAAATCTTCTGATATATCTTGAGCACTCCAGGACAAATGAATAGCAAGAAGTGAATGATTAAGAGGTGCATCAGCATGAGAAGGTATTTGCAACAAGGAAAAGAGTATGATCAACACCACAAGCTTGAATTGGATCCACCGGAGAAGAAACAACAACGAAGGATGATGAACTTGAAACTGTTGAGAATCTTCATGGGAAATCACCGGATAAGAACATTAAAAGAAACGAATGAAGAGACTTCTCACAAATAAAAGGATACATGATTAATAAATCTGAGTCCTTGAAGTTAAGGGTGGGAGGGCGGGAAAACAAAGACAACTTGGGATGGATGAAACAAACACCGTTGAGAAAACTTAGAATTGATCTCACAAATGTTGAAATGATCGGATCCACTTGAAGAGAAGCACGTTGGTTGGAAAAGAATTAACATGACGACCTCAATGATCAAGAAGGATTAGTATTCACATAGCAATATGGGAACACCGTTCAGGAAAGGTATGGATTCAACATTTGACTTCGAAGCAACTTGAATACCACAAATAAAACAAAACAAAGGATTTGGCTTGCAGAATAAGCCGGAAACAAACATATGATAGAGATTTCGTTTGAAGTTTTCGTGGTGGGGCCCACACGGGCTAGATCGTACAGCACCATCATGTACAAGGCAGTGCACATGACATATGAAGCGTCCTCGAGTTAGCATAGCAAGGACTCATTAAAACACAACGAGACCACTATAAGAACGACCGTGGATAGGCGGACCACTAGACGCCAAACCCCAATCTCATAGCATACATCTATCGGAAAGAGAAAAACTAGAGCTACTTGAATTCCCACCTATAAAACTCCCGAAACTTTCTGGTTATGCAATCTGGTGTTGGGGATACAGGGGAAGCAATATATATCTCACCCAAAACTAACAATCCCTACATCCAAGCTGTATCCATTCGTCAAAACATAACCAAGAAACCTCCGGAAATCGTGTACCTCAACCTTCGAAAAGCATCCTTATACTAGCTATGGCAATACTCCCGAACCCCCGCCCCAGTACTGGGTGGCGTCGAGGTTATCTCACCAACAACTGCATAAAAGAGATTTTCGATGTCGGCAAAACTCAGGTATTCTAGAACTGTAATGATAAAATTGTGACGACAACATCTCAGAGCTCAACTCCCCGAAACACTGCAACAACCCCTAAATGTCAGGAGGCACCAAGAACAATGTTATCGTCACAAGAATATCGGAACGATCCCAAGATACCCGCGTGATCGTAAAAAAAATTCATGAAATTTGAGGAGAGGAAAGACAAAACATCTACGTTAGGAGGCCTCACCAGAGCGACGAAGGGGCTGAGGAGTAAAAAGAATCCTACTCTCCGATATATATAATCCTAAGACACAAAACATTTTGTTCTAGACTTACCAACGTCAGCGATTCGATCAAGCAGGGGGCTCCTAAGTCGGGGATGGCTCTGATTACCAACTTGTAACACCCACGATGCGACTATATCTCCCATGTGTCGAGGCACGACTTAGAGGCATAACCGCATGGTGGTTTTGTCGCAAGAAGGGTCATCTTCACACAATCCCATGTAATGAACAAGAATGGGATAAAGAGTTGGCTTACAATCGCCACTTCACACAATGAACATATAATTCAAACATAGTCCAACTACGGACGAAGCCAAAAGAAAAGAAGATAACCCAACTACTAGATCCCCGATCATCCCAACTGGGCTCCACTACTGATCAACATGAAACGAAACATAGCAACGGCCAAGATCTTCGTTGAGCTCCCATCTGGGTTCGGTTGCGTCACCTACACTGGTATAATCACCACCTGCAACTGTTGTGATAGTATCTGCTAAGTCACGAGGACTCAGCAATCTCAAAACCCGCAAGATCAAGACTACTTGAGCTTATGGGTAGGAAGTGGTAATGAGGTGGAGTTGCAGCAAGCACCAAGCAAATATGTGGCTAACATACACAAATAAGAGCGAGAAGAGAAGCAACGGAACGGTCGAGAAGCTAGAAGTGATCAAGAAGTGATCCTGAAACTACTTACGCACAATCGTAACACAAAGACCGTGTTCACTTCCCGGACTCCGCCAAGAAGAGACCATCACAGCTACACACGCGGTTGATGCATTTTAATTAAGTCAAGTGTCAAGTTCTCTACAGCCGAATATTAACAAATTTCCATCTGCCACATAACCGCGGGCATGGCTTTCGAAAGTTTATACCCTGCAGGGGTGTCCCAACTTAGCCCATTATAAGCTCTCACGACCAACGAAGGATATTCCTTCTCCCAGGAAGACCCGATCAGTCTCGGAATCCCGGTTACAAGACATTTCGACAATGGTAAAACAAGACCAGCAAGACCGCCCGAATGTGCCGACAAATCCCGATTGGAGCTGCAAATATCTCGTTCTCAGGGCACACCAGATGGGATAAGCTACGAGTAAAACCAACCCTCAAGTTTCCCCGAGGTGGCCCTGCAGGCTGCCCAGTTCGGACCAACACTTAGAGAAGCACTGGCCCGGGGTTGGCCTGCCCAAGGGAGGGTTATAGGTTGTTAGGAAAATGTAAAACCAAAGTTGGGCCTTGCTGGAGGAGTTTTATTCAAAGTGAACTGTCAAGGGGTTCCCATACACCCGGCCGCGTAAGGAACGCAAAATCAAGGAACATAACACCGGTATGACGGAAACTAAGGCGGCAAGAGTGGAACAAAACACCGGGCATAAGGCCGAGCCTTCCACCCTTTACCAAGTATATAGATGCATTAATTAAAATAAGATATATTGTGATATCCCATCATAATCTTGTTCCAACATGGAGCAATCTTCAACTTCACCTGCAACTAACAGCACTATAAGAGGGGCTGAGCAAAGCGGTAACATAGCCAAACAACGGTTTGCTAGGAAGGGTGAAAAGGTTAGAGGCTGACATGGCAATATGGGAGGCATGGTAAACAAGTGATAGGTAGCACAGCATAGCGATATAACGGAGAAACTATCAAGCAAAGATAGAAGTGATATCGAGGGTAATGGTCATCTTGCCTGAAATCCCGCAAGGAAGAAGAACGAGTCCACGAAGTAGACGAACCAACGTAGTCGAGCGGATCCTCACAACCGCAACGTTACCGGAACTAAGAAGCAACACCTAAAAGAAGCGAACAACACAGTAAACAAACATGGCATACACATGGCATGATGCAAAATCAAGTATGATGCATTTCCGGTTTAAAGAGGCATGGCATGACATGGCAAAGTGCAACAAACAATACTACAACTTAAGTGGAGCTCAATATGCAACGAGTTGCATATTGACGGAACACCACATTAAATTATTTAGTTCTCTCTCGTTTAAGCTACCCAACAATAATAAATGTTGTTAAACATGGCAAGAGGTGAAGCATAATTAAACTAACTATTTACGCAAGTTTAAATGAGGCCAGAAAGAACAAACAACAATTCTGGAAAATCTTCATGTCCATATTGCGAATTTGGTACTTTTCTTCCTATTACATAATTTTAGAGTTGTTAAACAGTAAAACAAAGTGCACCAAGTTAATCTATGCATTTTTCCACCCCATTTACATATCAAGTTTATTTAAAACCAAGCTACGGTTATTTAGTTATGAAATAAAGCATTTTAGCATGGCATTTATGCAAAATTTAAAAAAGAGCATTTTTAACATTTCAAACATGGATGAAAGCAGCATATTATGAAACTAGATGAACTTCTAAGCATTTTACATATATAAATTATTTACATATGATGCACGGTTGTGGAGGTATTATAAGCATGATGTGCAAGGACTTTTCTGCAAAACAGCAAACTCATGTATAAATAGCAATGTGTCCAGGTAAAAAAACATCTACTGGCCGGATCTGAGATCTGGACCAGGGCGCGGGGGGAACTGCTCACATCGGGCCAGAGGCCGGACTGGAGTTGGGCCAGTGAAGAGCTTGAGCAGGCTGGGCCTTGGGCGCTGGAGGGGAGGCAGCCCAGGCGCGCGCTTGAGCGAGGCGCGGTAAACGGGGCGAGCGTCTGCGCTCTGCTCATAGCATAGGAAGAAGACCTTGATGTAGGGGCTCGACGGCAGCGGGACTTGCAGAAGGGCGGCGCGAAGCAGAGGAGGGGTCAACGCGCGGCAGTGCGCCTCCTCGTTCGATGCAGGGGAAGCAGGGCAACGACGCGAGAGGAATCGGGTGGAGGCGATCCGATCTGGCGTCAGGGAGCTCCTAGCAGTTGACGAAGATGGGGATGGCGGAGACCGGCCGATCTGAATGAGGGGAGGTGGATCCCAGCAAGGTTCATCGGATCCGGCTGGTTCCAAGCAGCGGCGGCGTGCTTGTTCATGAGCAGAAGAGAGAGAGAGAGACGGTCAGAGGAGCCGGAGAGCCAAGAAAGGGAAAAAAGGGGTGCGAGGCAGGGGATCTGTTGGGTTCACCAGTGCCGGTCGACGGTGAGACCGTGGTCAGGGAGGAGGGAGCCGATCTGCTAGCGGCGGCACTCGAGGCAAGCCCCTAGAGCACGGGCAGGAGGGAGGAGGCTAAACGAGGATTGGACAGGAGGGATCAGGTGGAGCCGCGGGGGTTGGTCAGGCACGGAAATAGAGGAAGTGGGTGGCGACGGATCTGGGTGATGGGATGGAGAGCAGTGGTGGCGGCTGGGTGGATACCTAGGAAATAGGGTTAGGTCCAAAATGGACTAGGGGTAGACTATATATATATGGAAAGGTGGGAAGTTTGGATCTTCCAATCCAAATCCGATGGACGAGAATAAATATGATAGGGAGTCCAATAAATAAAATGATGATATTTTAGGGAAGAATGGGGATGAGCCGGACCCATTGGTAACGACATGGCGGGTCGGGTTTGGGACAACTTTCGGACACACACGAGAGGTCTAAGAAAAGTGTAGAGAGTGTCAAACAGTCAGACAAGAGGGAATCAAAAACACGGTTGGTCTGAGAAAGGTCAACGGAGACAAACGGTGTGACAACATGCCACGAAGCCAAGGAGAGAACCGGCAACTACTAATGGCTACGAGTTTTAAGAAAACATGTGGATGCAATGCGGATGATGATATGAGATGAGATGCATGACATGAACAAAATGCAAAACGGAAGACAAAAACCCAACCACGGAGGAAAAAACATAACACATAGCTGGAAATGGCAAGAGTTGGAGTTACAATTATGGAAAATTACATCCGGGGTGTTACACTTATGGCACAATGTTCGAGAGCACTATTGATGATGATTTTGTTATGCCTATTGCTTGTTGTGATGATTATGATTAGGATGATAATGATACTTCTTATAATATTGGAAATATTTTTGGCACCAACTTGGGAAATTGTGATGATAATAATTGTTATATCATTGGTGCTATTCATAATATTAATGATGAGAGTGATTATGCTTATGATATGCCAAGCCACAAGCTTGGGGATGCAATGTTTGATGAGAATGACATGTTTTAGAATTTATTTGATGCAATTAATGTTTGTCCCAAGCTTGGGTATGATATTTTTAATGAAGATGATCTTTTTAGTCCCCCTACTTTGAATGACCAAATTTGCTATGATGTTTGCATGCATCCTATCTATGATGAGAACGAAGTTGCTACTTATGATGATTATTGTGATGATACTTATGTTATAAAAATTAGTGATGATTATATTTATAAAACTTGTCATAGTTATGATTACCCTTTACCTGAACATTACTCTTTTAATGTGGAAACAATTTATAGTATTCGAGTTTTATATGATACTCCCACCATTGTTAATGAGAAGAAATTTTCTTATGTGGAGAGTAATAAAATTTCTATGCTTGTGGATCAGGAAAAAAATGCTTTATGTGATGATTATATTGATGAATCTATTCATGATGCTACTGAAAATTATTATGAGAGAGGAACTTATGATTCATGACGCTCTCTTTATGTTTCAATTCTTATCTTTTATGCACGCATCACTGAAATCATCATGCCTAGCTAAAAGGCATTAAAGAAAAGCGCTTGTTGGGAGACAACCCAACACTTTTACCTGCTGCTTTTGTGTGTTCAGATGATTAGGTTATTGTAGTAATCATGTTTTATAGATACCGTTTCAATAAAAGTGCCAAGTAAAGCCTTTGGGGTAGTATGGATGATAGTTGAGTTGATTATGTGCAAAAACAGAAACTTTTGCACTCCGTCCAGGAATTTTGAAAATTCACTGAAACATGCTTTTGATCTGAATTTTTTACATAAGATTTATATACACATTACATATGTTGTCCTAATTTTTCAATGTGTAACAGAAGTATGGTTGGAGTACAGATTACTATGGACTGGTCTGTTTTTGATAGATTCTGTTTTCAATGCATAGTTTGCTTGTTTTCTAGTTTCTATGGTTTATATTGACCAATATAAATTGTGGAAATGAGAGAGTACAGTAGGAATTGTGTGACAACAATTATGAATCTTGTCATTGATATTACCAAAGTGAATGATTTTTCTTTATCATACTAACCTATCTCACGAAGTTCTGTCAAGTTTTGTGTGATTGAAGTTTTCAAGTTTTGGTGAGCTATTGATATGAGGAGAATAAGGAGTGAGAAGACCCTAAGCTTGGGATGCACAAGGCACCCTCAAGGTAATATTCAAGGAAGATCCAAGCAACTAAGCTTGGGGATGCCCCGGAAGGCATCCCCTCTTTCGTCTCCAACATTATCGGTAACCTCACTTGGAGCTATATTTTCATTCGTCACATGATATGTGTTTTGCTTGGAGCGTCATTTTATTTTGTTAGGATTTGCTTGCTGTTATTTAGAATAATGTTTTGCATCACTATTTCCTATTATAATTTATCCCGTCTCAATGATATATTTCACATTATGATGCAATTATAAAAACTTTTTTCTCTGAATTGCAAGGGAAACAAATAGAGGGGAATTGTCGGACAACTGGAAATCTAGACCAAAATTACAACAAAAGAAAAGGCAATCTTTTGAAGCTTCAAAACACCAGTGCTTTACTGAATTATTTACAAAATTTATGTAGACCGGGGCCTGAAGATGGGCTAGTGGGGACCCACCAAGGTGCCATGCATCCACCCCATGCGAGTGGGCTCTATGGTACGCCACCTAGGCGCGTGGGACCCTGATAGCTCCTCTCCTGACACTCTTTGGCCATAAAATATCATTTACCCTAGAAAAAAATACATAAAATCCTCAGGAATTTTTGTCGCCGTCTGTGAGGCGGAAACTAAGCGGAGCACTTTTGCTCTGTGATGGAGTGATTCTCCCATGGAAACTTCCCTCGGGGGGGGGGGATCGAACCCATCGTCATCACCAACACTTCGATCATTATCTTCATCAACATCTTCACCAACACTATCTTGTCTCCAAACCCTAGTTTACCCTTTCGTTCAATCATTGTATTAGACCTCCATCTAATTGTTTACTGGGAGTACTTGCATGTGTTGATTACATATTCTAGTTTATGCATAGGATATTTATTGATGAATAATACTTATATTAAGATTGTTTATCAAATATTTATGCCCCATAATTATGATCCATATGATGTCTTGTGAGTAGATCCATTAATTCTGCAGGACATGGGAGAAGTCTTGTTGCTAGTAATCTGATACGTCTCCAATGTATCTACTTTTCCTCATGCTTTTCTTCTTGTTTTGGACTCTAATTTGCATGATTTGAATGAAACTAACCCCGGACTGATGTTGTTTTCAGCAGAACTACCATTGTGTTGTTTTTGTGCAGAAATAAAAGTTCTCGAAATGAAACGAAACTTTGCAAGGATTTTTTATGGAATAAAAGAGAATTACTGGAGCCAAGACCCACTAGAGAGGGGCCCTTGGGTGGGCACAACCCACCAGGGCGCGCCCCCCTCTCCTGGTGCGCCCAGGTGGGTTGTACCCACCTGGTGGCCCCGCAGACGATCCCCTGATACTATAAAATCACATTATTCCTGAAAAAAATCAGGAAAAAAGAATTATCACATTCCACGAGACGTAGCCACCGCCAAGCCCTGTTCTTCCTCGGGAGGGCAGATCTGGAGTCAATTTGGGGCTCCGGAGAGGGGGATCTTTGTTCTTCGTCATCACCAACCCATCTCCATCACCAATTCCATGATGTTCCCCATCGGGAATTGGTGATGACGATGGGTTGGTGATGACGAAGAACAAAGATTGGTAATTCCTTCGTAGGCTCGCTGGTCGGTGAGGAGTTGGATGAGATTCATCATGTAATCGAGTTAGTTTTGTTAGGGCCTAATTCCTAGTATCCACTATGTTCTTAGATTGATGTTGCTATGACTTTGCTATGCTTAATGCTTTTCAGTTTGGACACGGGTGCCATGAACTCAGATCTCAACCATTTATGAATTCATCATTATATCCATGTTCTAGATCTGATCTTGCAAGTTATAGTGCCCTACTACGTGTTATGATCCGACAACCCCGGAGTGACAACAACCGGGCCCACTCTGGTTGATGACCGTAGTTTGAGGAGTTCATGTATTCACTATGCGTTAATGCTTTGTTCCAGTTCTTTATTAAAAGGAGGCCTTAATACCCCTTAGTATCCAATATGGACCCCGCTACCACGGGAGGGTAGGACAAAAGATGTCATGCAAGTTCTTTTAAAAAACCACGTATGACTATTTACGGAATACATGCCTACATTATGTCGATGAACTGGAGCTAGTGCCATATCGCCCTAGGTTATAACTGTCACATGATGAATATCATCCAACAAGTCACCGATCCAATGCCTACGAATTTATCTTATATTGTTTCTACTAAGTTACTACTGCTATCATCACTGTTACACTTGCTACAAAATATTGTTATCACTGCTACCGTTACTATTACTGCTATCACTACTATGAAAACTATCAAACTACTTTGCTACCGATCACTTTGCTGTAGATAATTAATCTCCAAGTGTCGTTGAATTGACAACTCAACTGCTAATTGTTGGAACTATGCCCTAGAGGCAATAATAAAATGGTTATTATTATATTTCCTTGTTCATGATAATTGTCTATTGTTCATGCTACAATTGTATTGACAGAAACCATATTACATGTGTGAATACATAGACCACAACAAGTCCCTAGTGAGCCTCTAGTTGACTAGCTCGTTGATCAACATATGGTCATGGTTTCCTGACTATGGACATTGGATGTCATTGATAACGGGATCACATCATTAGGAGAATGATGTGATGGACAAGACCCAATCCTAAGCATAGCACAAGATCGTGTAGTTCGTTTGCTAAAGCTTTTCTAATGTCAAGTATCATTTCCTTAGACCATGATATCGTGCAACCCCCGTATACTGTAGGAATGCTTTGGGTGTACCAAACGTCACAATGTAATTTGGTGGCTATAAAGGTGAACTACAGGTATCTCCGAAAGTGTCTGTTGGGTTGGCACGAATCGAGACTGGGATTTGTCACTCCGCATGACGGAGAGGTATCTCTGGGCCCACTCGGTAATGCATCATCATAATGAGCTCAATGTGAGTAAGTAGTTGGTCACAGGATCATGCATTGCAGAACGAGTAAAGTGAATTGCCGGTAACGAGATTAAACGAGGTATTGGGATACCGACGATCGAATCTCAGGCAAGTAACGTACCGATTGACAAAGGGAATTGTATACGGGATTACTTGAATCCTCGGCATCGTGGTTCATCCGATGAGATCATCATGGAAAATGTGGGAGCCAACATAGGTATCCAGATCCCGCTATTGGTTATTGGCCAGAGACCTATCTCGGTCATGTCTACATGATTCCCGAACCCGTAGGGTCTACACACTTAAGGTTCGATGACGCTAGGGTTATAAGGAAGATCTGTGTGTTATTACCGAATGTTGTTCGGAGTCTCGGATGAGATCCCGGACGTCACGAGGAGTTCCGGAATTGTCCGGAGGTGAAGATTTATATATGGGAAGACATCATACAGTCACCAGAATATTCGGGGTATAACGGTATTGTACCGGGACCATCGGAGGGGTTCCGGGAGTCCACCGGGAGGGTCCACCTGCCCGGGAGGGCCTTATGGGCTGTAGGTGGAAGGGAACCAGCCCCTGAGTGGGCTGGGTGCCAACCCCCCTAGTGCCCATGCGCCTAGGGTTGGGGGAAACCTAAAGGGGGTGCCCCCCTTGCTTGGGTGGCAAGCCCCTCCCACTTGGCCGCCGCCCCCCTCTAGATCTCATCTAGAGGGGCCGGCCCCCTTCCCCCTTCTCCCTATAAATAGAGGGGTGGAGGGAGGGCTGCAGCACCACATCCAAGGCGCAGCCCCTCCCGTCCCCAAGACCTCTCCTCCTCCGCCTGAGCTTGGCGAAGCCCTGCCGGAGAACTGCCACTCCATCACCACTACGCTGTCGTGCTGCTACTGGAGCCTTCTTCCTCAACCTCTCCCTCCTCCTTGCTGGATCAAGGCGCGGGAGACATCACCGGGCTGCACGTGTGTTGAATGTGGAGGTGCCGTTGTTCGGCGCTTAGATCGGAATCCACTGCGATCTGAATCGCTACGAGTACGACTCCTTCATCCGTGTTCTTGTAACGCTTCTGTCTCGCGATCTTCAAGGGTATGAAGATGCACTCCCCTCTCTATCGTTGCTAGTTACTCCGTAGATTGATCTTGGTGATGCGTAGAATTTTTTTAATTTCTGCAACGATCCCCAACAATGGCATCATGAGCTAGGTCTATGCATAGTTTCTATGCACGAGTAGAACACAAGTTGTTGAGGGTGTCGATTTTGTCAATTTACTTGCCACTACTAGTCTTATCTTGATTCGGCGGCATCATGGAATGAAGCGGCCCGGACCGACCTTACACGTACGCTTACGTGAGACAGGTTCCAACGACTGACATGCACTAGTTGCATAAGGTGGCTAGCGGGTGTCTGTCTCTCCCACTTTAGTCAGATCAGATTCGATGAAAAGGGTCCTTATGAAGGGTAAATAGCAATTGGCATATCATGTTGTGGTTTTGGCGTAGGTAAGAAATGTTCTTGCTAGAAACCTATAGAAGCCATGTAAATATAACTTGCAACAACAATTAGAGGACGTCTAACTTGTTTTTGCAGCATATGCCGTGTGATGTGATATTGCCAAAAGGATGCGATGAATGATATATATGTGATGTATGAGATTGATCATGTTCTTGTAATAGGAATCACGACTTGCATGTCGATGACTATGACAACCGACATGAGCCATAGGAGTTGTCTTAATTTATTGTATGACCTACATGTCATTGAATAATGCCATGTAATTACTTTACTTTATTGCTAAACCGTTAGCCATAGCAGTAGAAGTAATAGTTGGCGAGACAACTTCATGAAGACACGATGATGGAGATCATGATGATGGAGATCATGGTGTCATGTCGGTGACGATGATAATCATGGCGCCCCGAAGATGGAGATCAAAAGGAGCAAAATGATATTGGCCATATCATGTCACTATTTGATTGCATGAGATGTTTATCATGTTTTTGCATCTTATTTTCTTAGAACGACGGTAGCATAAATAAGATGATCCCTCATAAAATTTCAAGAAAGTGTCCCCCCTAACTATGCACCGTTGCGAAGGTTCGTTGTTCCGAAGCACCACGTGATTATCGAGTGTGATAGATTCTAACATTCAAATACAACGGGTGTAAGCCAGATTTACACATGCAAAACACTTAGGTTGACTTGACGAGCCTAGCATGTACAGACATGGCCTCGGAACACAAGAGACCGAAAGGTCGAATATGAGTCGTATAGAAGATACGATCAACATGAAGATGTTCACCGATGATGACTAGTCCGTCTCACGTGATGATCGGACATGGCCTAGTTGACTCGGATCATGTATCACTTAGATTACTAGAGGGATGTCTATCTGAGTGGGAGCTCATTAAATAATTTGATTAGATGAACTTAATTATCATGAACTTAGTCTAACATCTTTGCAATATGTCGTGTAGATCAAATGGCCCACGCTAATGTTGCCCTCAACTTCAACGCGTTCCTAGAGAAAACCAAGCTGAAAGACGATGGTAGCAACTATACGGACTGGGTCGGAAACTTGAGGATCATCCTCATAGCTGCCAAGAAACCATATGTCCTAGATGCACCGCTAGTTGAAGCACCCATTTTCCTAGCAACTCAAGACATTATGAACGCTAGCTGTCGTGTAGTGATGATTACTCCCTGGTTCAGTGCGGCATGCTTTACAGCTTAGAACCGAGGCTCCAAAAGTGTTTTGAGCAGCACGGAGCATATGAGATGTTCCAAGAGCTGAAAATGGTTTTCCAAGCTCATGCCCGGGTCAAGAGATATGAAGCCTCCGACAAGTTCTACAGTTGTAAGATGGAGGAGAATGGTTCTGTCAGCGAGCACATACTCAAAATGTCTGGGTTGCACAACTGCTTATCTCAGCTGGGAGTTAATCTCCCGGATGACGCGGTAGTCGACAGAATCCTCCAGTCGCTCCCACCTAGCTACAAGAGCTTTGTGATGAATTTCAATATGCAGGGGATGGTGAAAACCCTTCCTGAGGTATATCCAATGCTGAAATAAGCGGAGGTGGAGATCAAAAAGGAACATCAAGTGTTGATGGTCAATGAAACCACTAGTTTCAAGAAAGGCAATGGTAAGAAGAACTTCAAGAAGGACAGCAAGAGAGTTGCCGCACCCGGTAAGCTAGTAGCCGGGAAGAAGCGAAAGCATGGACCCAAACCTGAGACTGGGTGCTTTTATCGCAAGGGAAACGGACACTGGAAGCGGAACTGCCCCAAGTACTTAGCGGACAAGAAGGCCGGCAACACCAAAGGTATATGTGATATACATGTTATTGATGTGCACCTTACCAGTACTCGGAGTAGCTCCTGGGTATTTGATAACGGTGCGGTTAATCATATTTGTAACTCAAAACAGGAGCTGCGGAATAGGCGGAGACTGGCAAAGGACGAGGTGAAGATGCGCGTCGGGAATGGTTCCAAGGTCGATGTGATCGTCGTCCACACGCTACCTCTACATTTACCTAGGGGATTAGTTTTAAACCTCAATAATTGTTATTTAGTGCCAGCTTTGAGCATGAAGATTGTATCTGGATCTCGTTTAATGCGATATGGCTACTCATTTAAATCCGAGAATAATGGTTGTTCTATTTATATGAGAGATATGTTTTATGGTCATGCCCCGCTGGTCAATGGTTTATTCTTAATGAATCTCGAACGTGATGTTACACATATTCATAGTGTGAATACCAAAAGATGTAAGGTTGATAACGATAGTCCCACATACTTGTGGCACTACCACCTTGGTCACATTGGTGTCAAACGCATGAAGAAGCTCCATGCAGATCGACTTTTGGAGTCTCTTGATTACGAATCATTTGGCACATGCGAACCATGCCTCATGGTTAAAATGACCAAGACTCCGTTCTTCGGAACAATGGAACGAGCAACCAACTTATTGGAAATCATACATACTAATGTGTGCGGTTCAATGAGCGTTGAGGCTCGCGGAGGCTATCATTATGTTCTCACCCTCACTGATGACTTAAGTAGATATGGGTATGTCTACTTGATGAAACACAAGTCTGAGACCTTTGAAAAGTTCAAGGAATTTCAGAATGAGGTAGAGAATAAACGTGACAGAAAAATAAAGTTCTTACGATCAGATCATGGGGAAGAATATTTGAGTCATGAATTTGGCACGCACTTAAGGAAATGTGGAATCGTTTCACAACTCACGCAGCCTGGAACACCTCAGCGTAACGGTGTGTCCGAACGTCGTAATCGCACTCTATTGGATATGGTGCGATCTATGATGTCTCTTACCGATTTACCACTATCATTTTGACGATACGCTCTAGAGACAGCTACATTCACTTTAAATAGGGAACCATCTAAATCCGTTGAGACGACACCGTATGAATTATGGTTTGGGAAGAAACCTAAGCTGTCGTTTCTAAAAGTTTGGGGATGCGATGCTTATGTCAAGAAACTTCAACCTGAAAAGCTCGAACCAAAGTCGGAAAAATGCGTCTTCATAGGATACCCTAAGGAAACCATTGCGTATACCTTCTACCTCAGGTCCGAAGGCAAGATCTTTGTTGTCGAGAACGGGTCCTTTCTGGAGAAAGAGTTTCTCTCGAAAGAAGTAAGTGGGAGGAAAGTAGAACTTGATGAAGTACTGCCTCTTGAACCGGAAAGTAGCGTAGCTCCGGAAGATGTTCCTGTGGTGCCTGCACCGACTAGAGAGGAAGTTAATGATGATGATCAATGTACTTTGGATCAAGTTGCTGCTGAACTTCGTAGGTCCACAAGGACACGTTCCACACCAGACTGGTATGGTAACCCTGTCCTGGAAATCATGTTGTTAGACAATGGTGAACCTTCGAACTATGAAGAAGCGATGGCGGGCCTAGATTCCAACAAATGGCTTGAAGCCATGCAATCCGAGATAGGATCCATGTATGAAAACAAAGTATGGACTTTGACAGACTTGCCCGATGATCGGCGAGCGATAGAAAATAAATGGATCTTTAAGAAGAAGACGGATGCGGATGGTAATGTTACCATCTATAAGGCTTGGCTTGTCGCTAAGGGTTATTGACAAGTTCAAGGGGTTGACTACTATGAGACCTTCTCACCCGTAGTGAAGCTGAAGTCCATCCGAATCATGTTAGCAATTGACGCATTCTATGATTATGAGATATGTCAAATGGACATCAAAACGGCATTCCTTAACGGCTTCCTTAAGGAATAATTGTATATGATGCAGCTGGAAGGTTTTGTCGATCCTAAGAATGCTAACAAGGTATGCAAGCTCCAGCGCTCCATCTATGGGCTGGTGCAAGCATCTCGGAGTTGGAATATTCGTTTTGATGAAATGATAAGAGCGTTTGGGTTTATGCAGACTTATGGAGGAGCCTGTGTTTACAAGAAAGTGAGTGGGAGCTCTGTAGCATTTCTCATATTATATGTGGATGACATACTATTGATGGGAAATGATATAGAACTTTTTGGAAAGCATAAAGGCCTACTTGAATAAATGTTTTTCAATGAAGGACCTTGGAGAAGCTACTTACATATTAGGCATCAAGATCTATAGAGATAGATCGAGACGCCTCATAGGTCTTTCACAAAGCACATACCTTGATAAGATATTGAAGAAGTTCAATATGTATCAATCCAAGAAGGGGTTCTTGCCTGTATTGCAAGGTGTGAAATTGAGCTCGGCTCAAAGCCCGACCATGGCAGAAGATAGAGAAAAGATGAGTGTCATCCCCTATGCCTCAGCCATAGGGTCTATTATGTATGCCATGTTGTGTACCAGACCTAATGTAAACGTTGTTGTAAGTTTGGTAGGAAGGTACCAAAGTAATCCCGGCATGGAACACTGGATAGCGGTCAAGAATATCCTGAAGTACCTGAAAAGGACTAAGGATATGTTTCTCGTTTATGGAGGTGATGAAGAGCTGGTCGTAAAGGGTTACATCGATGCTAGCTTCGACACAGATCTGGATGACTCCAAGTCACAAACCGGATATGTGTATATTTTGAATGGTGAGGCAGTAAGCTGGTGCAGTTGCAAGCAAAGCGTCGTGGCAGGATCTACATGTGAAGTGGAGTACATGGCAGCCTCAGAGGCAGCACATGAAGCAATCTGGATGAAGGAGTTCATTACCAACCTAGGAGTTATTCCCAATGCGTCGGGCCCGATGACTCTCTTCTGTGACAACACTGGAGCTATTGCCCTTGCCAAGGAGCCCAGGTTTCACAAGAAGACCAGGAATATCAATCGTCGCTTCAACTCCATTCGTGAAAATGTTCAAGATGGAGACATAGATATTTGTAAAGTGCATACGGATCTGAATGTTGCAGATCCGTTGACTAAACCTCTTCCACGAGCGAAACATGATCAACACCAGAACTCTATGGGTGTTCGATTCTTCACAATGTAACTAGATTATTAACTCTAGTGCAAGTGGGAGACTGTTGGAAATATGCCCTAGAGGCAATAATAAAATGGTTATTATTATATTTCCTTGTTCATGATAATTGTCTATTGTTCATGCTATAATTGTATTGACCCGAAACCGTAATACATGTGTGAATACATAGACCACAACAAGTCCCTAGTGAGTCTCTAGTTGACTAGCTCGTTGATCATTAGATGGTCATGGTTTCCTGACAATGGACATTGGATGTCATTGATAACGGGATCACATCATTAGGAGAATGATGTGATGGACAAGACCCAATCCTAAGCATATCACAAGATCGTGTAGTTCGTTTGCTAAAGCTTTTCTATTGTCAAGTATCATTACCTTATACCATGAGATCATGCAACTCCCAGATACCGTAGGAATGCTTTGGGTGTACCAAACATCACAATGTAACTGGGTGGCTATAAATGTGCACTACAGGTATCTCCGAAAGTGTCTATTGGGTTGGCACGAATCGAGACTGCGATCTGTCACTCTGCATGACAGAGAGGTATCTCTGGGCCCACTCGGTAATGCATCATCATAATGAGCTCAATGTGACTAAGTAGATGGTCATGAGATCATGCATTGTGGAACGAGTAAAGTGACTTGCCAGTAACGAGATTGAATGAGGTATTGGGATACCGACGATCGAATCTCGGGCAAGTAACGTACCGATTGACAAAGGGAATTTTATACGGGATTACTTGAATCCTCAACATCGTGGTTCATACGATGAGATCAACGTGGAACATGTGGGAGCCAACATGGGTATCCAGATCCCGCTGTTGGTTATTGGCCAGAGAGCTGTCTCGGTCATGTCTGCATGATTCCCGAACCCGTAGGGTCTACACACTTAAGGTTCGATGACGCTAGGATTATAAGGAAGATTTGTGTGTGATTATCATGAAGGAAATATGCCCTAGAGGCAATAATAAAGTTATTATTTATTTCCTTATATCATGATAAATGTTTATTATTCATGCTAGAATTGTATTAACCGGAAACATAATACATGTGTGAATACATAGACCAACATAACGTCACTAGTATGCCTCTACTTGACTAGCTCATTAATCAAAGATGGTTATGTTTCCTAACCATAGACATGTGTTGTCATTTGATTAACGGGATCACATCATTAGGAGAATAATGTGATTGACTTGACCCATTCCGTTAGCTTAGCACTTGATCGTTTAGTATGTTGCTATTGCTTTCTTCATGACTTATACATGTTCCTGTAACTATGAGATTATGCAACTCCCGTTTACCGGAGGAACACTTTGGGTGCTACCAAACGTCACAACGTAACTGGGTGATTATAAAGGAGTACTACAGGTGTCTCCAAAGGTACATGTTGGGTTGGCGTATTTCGAGATTAGGTTTTGTCACTCCGATTGTTGGAGAGGTATCTCTGGGCCCTCTCGGTAATGCACATCACTATAAGCCTTGCAAGCATTGCAACTAATAAGTTAGTTGTGAGATGATGTATTACGTAACGAGTAAAGAGACTTGCCGGTAACGAGATTGAACTAGGTATTGTATACCGACGATCAAATCTCGGGTAAGTAACATACCGATGACAAAGGGAACAACGTATGTTGTTATGCCGTTTGACCGATAAAGATCTTCGTAGAATATGTAGGAGCCAATATGGGCATCCAGGTTCCGCTATTGGTTATTGACCAAGAATAGTTCTAGGTCATGTCTACATAGTTCTCGAACCCGTAGGGTCCGCACGCTTAAGGTTTCGATGACAGTTATATTATGAGTTTATGAGTTTTGATGTACCGAAGGAGTTCGGAGTCCCGGATGAGATCGGGGACATGACGAGGAGTCTCAAAACTATATTCGGAGTTCGGAAAGGTTCCGAGCGATTCGGGTATTTTTCGGAGTACCGGAGAGTTACGGGAATTCGCCGGGGAGTATATGGGCCTTATTGGGCCATACGGGAATAGAGGAGAGAGGCCGAAAGGAAGGAGGCGCGCAGCCCCCCTCTAGTCCGAATTGGACAAGGGGTGCGGCCCCCCTTTCCTTCCTCCTCTCCCCCTCTTTCCCCTTTCTCCTACTCCAACAAGGAAGGAGGGAGTCCTACTCCCGGTGGGAGTAGGACTCCCCTTGGCGCACCCCTCCTAGGCCGGCCGCCCCTCCCCCCTTGCTCCTTTATATACGGGGGCAGGGGGGCACCCCATGACAACACAAGTTGATCTACGGATCGTTCCTTAGTCGTGTGCGGTGCCCCTCCACCATATTCCACCTCGGTCATATCATCGCGGAGCTTAGGCGAAGCCCTGCGCCGATAGAACATCATCATCGTCACCACGCCGTCGTGCTGATGGAACTCATCCCCGAAGCTTTGCTGGATCGGAACCCGGGGATCGTCATCGAGCTGAACGTGTGCTGAACTCGGAGGTGCCGTACGTTCGGTGCTTGGATCGGTCGGATCGTGAAGACGTACGACTACATCAACCGCGTTGTCATAACGCTTCCGCTTACGGTCTACGAGGGTACGTGGACGAACACTCTCCCCTCTCGTTGCTATATCATCACCATGATCTTGCGTGTACGTAGGAAATTTTTTGAAATTACTGCGTTCCCTAACACAGTGGTATCAGAGCCTGGTTTTTATGCGTTGATGTTATATGCACGAATAGAACACAAGTGAGTTGTGGGCGATATAAGTCATACTGCTTACCAGCATGTCATACTTTGGTTTGGCAGCATTGTGAGATGAAGCGGCCCGGACCGACATTACGCGTACGCTTACGCGAGACTGGTTTTACCGCCGTGCTTTGCACATAGGTGAATAGCGGGTGTCTGTTTCTCCAACTTTAGTTGAACTGAGTGTGGCTACGCCCGGTCCTTGCGAAGGTTAAAACAGCACTAACTTGACGAACTATCATTGTGGTTTTGATGCGTAGGTAAGAACGGTTCTTGCTCAGCCCGTAGCAGCCACATAAAATTTGCAACAACAAAGTAGAGGACGTCTAACTTGTTTTTGCAGGGCATGTTGTGATGTGATATGGTCAAGACGTGATGAGATATAAGTTGTTGTATGAGATGATCATGTTTTGTTGAAGTTATCGGCAACTGGCAGAAGCCCTATGGTTGTCTCTTTGTTGCATAAGATGCAAGTGCTAAATAATTGCTTTACTTTATCGCTATGCGATAGCAATAGTTGCAAGAGCAATACTTGGCGAGACGACCATGTGACGACACATTGATATAGATCAAGATGATGAAGATCATGGTGTCGTGCCGGTAACGATAGAGATCATGACAGTACTTTGGAGATGGAGATCAAAGGCGCAAGATGATCATGGCCATATCATGTCACATATTTTGATTTCATATCTGTTATACATCTTATTCTATTTTGTTTGACGGTAGCATTTTAAGATGATCTCTCACTAATTATCAAGAAGTGTTCTCCCTGAGTATGCACCATTGCGAAAGTTCTTCGTGCTGAGACACCATGTGATGATCGGGTGTGATAGGCTCTACGTTCAAATACAACGGGTGCAAAACAGCTGCACACGCGGAATACTCAGGTTAAACTTGACGAGCCTAGCATATACAGATATGGCCTCGGAACACGGAGACCGAAAGGTCGAGCGTGAATCACATAGTAGATATGATCAACATAGTGATGTTCACCATTGAAACTACTCCATCTCACGTGATGATCGGACATGGTTTAGTTGATATGGATCACGTAATCACTTAGAGGATTAGAGGGATGTCTTTCTAAGTGGGAGTTCTTAAGTAATATGATTAATTGAACTTTAATTATCATGAACTTAGTCCTGGTAGTATTTTGCAAATTATGTTGTAGATCAATAGCTTGCGTTGTTGCTTTCATATGTTTATTTTGATATGTTCCTAGAGAAAATTGTGTTGAAAGATGTTAGTAGCAATGATGCGGATTGGATCCGTAATCTGAGGTTTATCCTCATTGCTGCACAGAAGAATTATGTCCTTAATGCACCGCTAGGTGACAGACCTATTGCAGGAGCAGATGTAGACGTTATGAACGTTTGGCTAGCTCAATATGATGACTACTTGATAGTTTAGTGCACCATGCTTAACGACTTAGAATCGGGACTTCAAAGACGTTTTGAACGTCATGGACCATATGAGATGTTCCAGGAATTGAAGTTAATATTTCCAAGCAAATACCCGAGTTGAGAGATATGAAGTCTCCAACAAGTTCTATGGCTAAAAGATGGAGGAGAATCGCTCAACTAGTGAGCATGTGCTCAGATTGTCTGGGTACTACAATCGCTTGAATCAAGTGGGAGTTAATCTTCCAGATAAGATAGTGATTGACAGAATTCTCTAGTCACCATCACTAAGTTACTAGAACTTCGTGATGAACTAAAGTATGCAAGGGATGACGAAAACGATTCCCGAGCTCTTCGTGATGTTGAAATCGACGAAGGTAGAAATCAAGAAAGAGCATCAAGTGTTGATGGTTGACAAGATCACTAGTTTCAAGAAAAGGGCAAAGGGAAAGAAAGGGAACTTCAAGTAGAATGACAAGCAAGTTGTCAGTCCCGCGAAGAAGCCCAAAGCTGTACCAAAGCCTGAAACTGAGTGATTATACTGCAAAGGAAATGGTCACTAGAAGCGGAAATGCCCTGAATATTTGGTGGATAAGAAGGATGGCAAAGTGAATAAGGGTATATTTGATATACATGTTATTGATGTGTACCTTACTAGTGTTTATAGTAACCCCTGAGTATTTAATACTTGTTCGGTTGCTAAAGATTAGTAACTCGAAACAGGAGTTACATAATAAACAGAGACTAGTTGAGGGGAAGTGACGATGAGTGTTGGAAATAGTTCCAAGGTTGATATGATCATCATCACACACTCCCTATATTTTCGAGATTAGTGTTAAACCTAAATAAATGTTATTTAGCGTTTACGTTGAGCATGAATATGATTTGATCATGTTTATTGCGATACAGTTATTCATTTGAAGTTAAAGAACAATTGTTATTCTGTTTACATGAATAAGACCTTCGATGGTTATACACCCAATGAAAATAGTTTGTTGGATCTCGATCGTAGTGATACACATATTCGTAATATTGATGCCAAAAGATGCAAAGTTAATAATGATAGTGCAACTTATTTGTGACACTGCCGTTTGGGTCATATCGGTGTAAAGCGCATGAAGAAACTCCATAAAGATGGATTTTTGGAATCACTTGGTTATGAATCATTAGATGCTTGCGAACCGTGCCTTTTGGGCAAGATGACTAAAACTCCGTTCTCCGGAACAATGGAACAAGCTACTGACTTATTGGAAATAATACATACCGATGTATGCGATCCAATAAGTGTTGATGCTCGTGGCAAGTATCGTTATTTTCTGACCTTCACAAGATGATTTGAGCAGATATGGGTATATCTACTTGATGAAACATAAGTCTGAAATAGTTGAAAGGTTCAAAGAATTTCAGAGTGAAGTGGAAAAATCATCGTAACAAGAAAATAAAGTTTCTGCGATCTGATCGTGGAGACGAATATTTGAGTTACGAGTTTGGCCTTCAATTAAAACAATGTGGAATAGTTTCACAGCTCACGCCACCTGGAACACCACAACGTTATGGTGTGTCCGAACGTCGTAACCGCACTTTATTGGATATGGTGCGATCTATGATGTCTCTTACTGATTTACCATTATCATTTTGGGGTTATGCATTAGAGACAGCTGCATTCACGTTAAAAGGGCACCATCAAAATCCATTGAGATGACGCCTTATGAACTGTGGTTTGGCAAGAAACCAAAGTTGTCGTTTCTTAAATTTTGGGGCTGCGATGCTTATGTGAAAAAGTTTCAACCTGATAAGCTCGAACCCAAATCGGAGAAGTGCGTCTTCATAGAATACCCAAAGGTAACTATTGGGTACACCTTCTATCACAGATCCGAAGGCAAGTTATTCGTTGCTAAAATGGATCCTTTCTAGAGAAGAAGTTTCTCTCGAAAGAAGTGAGTGGGAGGAAAGTAGAACTTGATGAGGTAATTGTACCTGCTCCCTTATTGGAAAGTAGTTCATCACAGAAATCTGTTCCTGTGACTACTACACCAATTAGTGAGGAAGTTAATGATGATGATCATGAAACTTCAGATTAAGTTACTACAGAACCTCGTAGGTCTTCCAGAGTAAGATCCGCACCAGAGTGGTACGGTAATCCTGTTCTGGAAGTTATGTTACTAGACCATGACGAACCTACGAACTATGAAGAAGCAATGGTGAGCCCAGATTCCGCAAAATGGCTTGAGGCCATGAGATCTGAGATGAGATCCATGTATGAAAACAAAGTATGGACTTTGATTGACTTGCCCAATGAACGGCGAGACATTGAGATTAAATGGATCTTCAAGAGGAAGACGGACGCTGATAGTGTTACTATCTACAAAGCTAGAATTGTCGCAAAAGGTTTTCGACAAGTTCAAGGTGTTGACTACAATGAGAGTTTTTCACTCATATATATGCTTAAGTCTATCTGAATCATGTTAGCAATTGCCGCATTTTATGAAATCTAGCAAATGGATAAACAAAACTGCATTCCTTAATGGTTTTCTTAAAGAAGAATTGTATATGATGCAACCAGAAGGTTTTGTCAATCCTAAAGGTGCTAACAAATTGTGCAAGCTCTAGCGATCCATTTATGGATTGGTGCAAGCATCTCGGGGTTGGAATATACGCTTTGATGAGTTGATCAAAGCATATGGTTTTATACAGACTTTTGAAGAAGACTGTATTTACAAGAAAGTGAGTGGGAGCTCTGTAGCATTTCTAATATTATATGTGGATGACATATTGTTAATTGGAAATGATATGGAAATTCTGGATAGCATGAAAGGATACTTGAATAAGAGTTTTTCAAAGCAAGACCTCGGTGAAGCTGCTTACACATTGAGCATCAAGATCTATATAGATAGATCAAGACGCTTGATAAGATTTTTCAATGAGTGCATACCTTGATAAAAAAATTTGAAATAGTTCCAAATGGAACAGTCAAAGAAGGAGTTCTTGCCTGTGTTACAAGGTGTGAAGTTGAGTAAGACTCAAGACCCGACCATTGCAGAAAATAGAAAGAGAATGAAAAGTCATTCCCTATGCCTTAGTCATAGGTTCTATAAAGTATGCTATGCTGTGAACCAGACCTATTGTATACCTTGCTCTGTGTTTGGCAAAGGAATACAATTTTGATCTAATAAGTAGATCACTGGACATGTGTCAAGAATATCCTTAGTGAGGACTAAGGAGATGTTTCTCGATTATGGAGGTGATAAAAGAGCCCGTCGTTAAAGTTACAACGATGCAAGATTTTTCACCAATCTAGATGACTCTAAGTCTCAATCTGGATACATATTCAAAGTGGGAGCAATTAGCTAGAGTAGCTCCGTGTAGAGCATTGTGGACATAGAATATTTGCAAAATACATACGACTCTGTAATATGACAGACCCGTTGACTAAACTTCTCTCACGAGCAAAACATGATCATACCTTAGTACTCTTTGGATCTTAATCACATAGCGATGTGAACTAGATTATTGACTCTAGTAAACCCTATGGGTGTTGATCACATGACGATGTGAACTGTGGGTATTAATCACATACAGATGTGAATATTGGTGTTTAATCACATAGCGATGTGAACTAGATTATTGACTCTAGTGCAAGTGGGAGACTGAAGGAAATATGCCCTAGAGGCAATAATAAAGTTATTATTTATTTCCTTATATCATGATAAATGTTTATTATTCATGCTAGAATTGTATTAACCGGAAACATAATACATATGTGAATACATAGACCAACATAACGTCACTAGTATGCCTCTACTTGACTAGCTCATTAATCAAAGATGGTTATGTTTCCTAACCATAGACATGTGTTGTCATTTGATTAACGGGATCACATCATTAGGAGAATAATGTGATTGACTTGACCCATTCCGTTAGCTTAGCACTTGATCATTTAGTATGTTGCTATTGCTTTCTTCATGACTTATACATGTTCCTGTAACTATGAGATTATGCAACTCCCGTTTACCGGAGGAACACTTTGGGTGCTACCAAACATCACAACGTAACTGGGTGATTATAAAGGAGTACTACAGGTGTCTCCAAAGGTACATGTTGGGTTGGCGTATTTCGAGATTAGGTTTTGTCACTCCGATTGTCGGAGAGGTATCTCTGGGCCCTCTCGGTAATGCACATCACTATAAGCCTTGCAAGCATTGCAACTAATAAGTTAGTTGTGAGATGATGTATTACATAACGAGTAAAGAGACTTGCCGGTAACGAGATTGAACTAGGTATTGGATACCGACGATCAAATCTCGGGCAAGTAACATACCGATGACAAAGGGAACAACGTATGTTGTTATGCGGTTTGACCGATAAAGATCTTCGTAGAATATGTAGGAGCCAATATAGGCATCCAGGTTCCGCTATTGGTTATTGACCAAGAATAGTTCTAGGTCATGTCTACATAGTTCTCGAACCCGTAGGGTCCGCACGCTTAAGGTTTCGATGACAGTTATATTATGAGTTTATGAGTTTTGATGTACCGAAGGAGTTCGGAGTCCTGGATGAGATCAGGGACATGACGAGGAGTCTCGAAATGGTCGAGACGTAAAGATCGATATATTGGACGACTATATTCGGAGTTCGGAAAGGTTCCGCGTGATTCGGGTATTTTTCGGAGTACCGGAGAGTTACGGGAATTCGCCGGGGAATATATGGGCCTTATTGGGCCATACGGGAATAGAGGAGAGAGGCCGAAAGGAAGGAGGCGCGCAGCCCCCCTCTAGTCCGAATTGGACAAGGGGTGCGGCCCCCCTTTCCTTCCTCCTCTCCCCCTCTTTCCCCCTTCTCCTACTCCAACAAGGAAGGAGGGAGTCCTACTCCCGGGGGGAGTAGGACTCCCCTTGGCGCACCCCCTCCTAGGCCGGCCGCCCCCTCCCCCCTTGCTCCTTTATATACGGGGGCAGGGGGGCACCCCATGACAACACAAGTTGATCTACGGATCGTTCCTTAGCCGTGTGCGGTGCCCCTCCACCATATTCCACCTCGGTCATATCGTCGCGGAGCTTAGGCGAAGCCCTGCGCCGGTAGAACATCATCATCGTCACCACGCCGTCGTGCTAACGGAACTCATCCCCGAAGCTTTGCTGGATCGGAGCTCAGGGATCGTCATCGAGCTGAACGTGTGCTGAACTCGGAGGTGCCGTACGTTCGGTGCTTGGATCGGTCGGATCGTGAAGATGTACGACTACATCAACTGCGTTGTCATAACGCTTCCGCTTACGGTCTACGAGGGTACGTGGACGAACACTCTCCCCTCTCGTTGCTATATCATCACCATGATCTTGCGTGTACATAGGAAATTTTTTGAAATTACTGCGTTCCCTAACATATCGAATGTTGTTCGGAGTCCCGGATGAGATCCCGGAAATCATGAGGAGTTCCGGAATGGCCCGGAGGTGAAGACTTATATATAGGAAGACATCATACGGTCACCGGAAATATTCGGGGGTATACCGGTATTGTATCGGGACCACCGGAGGGGTTTCGGGGGTCCACGGGAGGGTCCACCTGCCCCGGAGGGCTTTATGGGATGTAGGTGGAAGGGAACCAGCCCCTGAGTGGGCTGGGCGCCAACCCCCCTAGGGCCCATGCGCCTAGGGTTGGGGGAACCCTAAAGGGAGCGCCCCCCTTGCTTGGGGGGCAAGCCCCCTCCCCCTTGGCCGCCGCCCCCCCCCCCCCTCTAGATCTCATCTAGAGGGGCCGGCCCCCTTCCCCCTTCTCCCTATAAATAGAGGGGTGGAGGGAGGGCTGCAGCACCACATCCAAGGCGCATCCCCTCCCCATCACCTCTCCTCCTCCGCGTGAGCTTGGCGAAGCCCTGCCGGAGAACTGCCACTCCATCACCACCACGCCGTCGTGCTACTGCTGGAACCTTCTTCCTCAACCTCTCCCTCCTCCTTGCTGGATCAAGGCACGGGAGACGTCACTGGGCTGCATGTGTGTTGAATGCGGAGGTGCCGTTCGGCGCTTAGATCGGAATCCACCACGATCTGAATCGCTACGAGTACGACTCCTTCATCCGCGTTCTTGTAACGCTTCCATCTTGCGATCTTCAAGGGTATGAAGATGCACTCCCCTCTCTCTTGTTGCTAGTTACTCCATAGATTGATCTTGGTGATGCGTAGAAAATTTTTAATTTCTGCAACGATCCCCAACACTAATACCTTCAAATATTCTTTGGCTCCCCTTGTGTCGAACCCATAAATTCGGGTTGAATACTCTACCATCGAAAACTGTTTCGATCCCCTATACTTGTGGGTTATCAAGACCTTTTTCTGGCACCGCTGCCGGGGAGCATAGTTATATTTGTTGAGTCACTTGGGGTTATTATCATATTACCACTATGAAAAATCTGAAGGATACAAAGACTAAGAGTTATCCCTCTAAGACGAGGGGAGGTAAGGAACTGCCATCCAGTTCTGCTTTAGATTCACCTTCTGTTAGAAGTAAACTTGCAACTCAACCACATGCTATGAATTCTAATATGTCGCAAGTTATTGAAGATGCTACTTCTGCTATGGATAATGCTTATGATGATGCTAATACCTTGCTTGATAATGATGATGTGCCACTTGGTGAATTTCTTGATGAACAAATTGCTAGAGTTATACAACATGATGTTGTTGAATCTGATGATGAGCTTGATGTTGAAACTCCTGAAACACCTGCTAGAACTAGCCTTCCTAGATATGAATTGCCTAAGGTACCAGAAGGTTATGTTATGAATGAGGAAACATCTAGAGATATTCTTGCTTGTAAGGATAGAGATGATCTAGAGAAATTACTATGCAAGTATAAAGAAAAATCTCTGAATGCTAGAATGAAATATGATCCTAAGTTTGCAACCTCACCTATCTGTATTGCTGATAAGGATTATGAATTCTCTGTCAACCCAGAGTTGATTACTTTGGTTGAATCTGATCCTTTCCATGGTTATGAAACTGAAACTGTTGTGGCACATCTTACTAAGTTGAATGATATAGCCACCCTTTTTACTCATGATGAGAAAACTTTCTATTACTTTATTCTCAAATTATTTCCTTTCTCATTAAAGGGTGATGCTAAAGCTTGGTACAATACTCTTACTCCTCAGGATATGATTTATTACTTCTCTGAAAAATATTTTCCTGCTCATAAGAAACAAGCTGCCTTACAAGAAATACTTAAATTTGTGCAAACTAAAGAAGAGAGTCTCCCACAAGCTTGGGGGAGGCTTGCCAGTTACTTAATGCTTTGCCTGACCATCCTCTTAAGAAAAATGAAATACTTGATATCTTCTATAATGGACTAACCGATGCTTCTAGATACTTCCTATATGGTTGTGCTAGTTGTGTTTTCAGGGAACAAACTATTGCTGAAGCTGAAGAATTGAAAAATTATGATGATTGGACTATTCCTGAACCACCGACTAAACACACTCCGAAGAAGAGGGGTATATTATATCTCAGTCCTGAAGATATGAAAGAGGCAGAGAATTCTATGAAGGAAAAATCTATTAAAGCTAAGGATGATAAAATTTTACCTTCTATTGAAGAAATACATGGGCTTAATACACCACCACTGCCTAAGCTGGTAGAGGTAAATTCTCTTATGAACTTCAATGAAAATGATAATCCTCACAATATGCATCCTAGTCAATGCCTTTATGAGTTCGAAAACTACATCAGAAAACAAGATCACTTCAATGCAAATGTTATGAAACAATTGAAATACAACTCTGATATGATTGCTCATGTGAGTGACTTGTTATAATCTCAAATGATGTTAGAGGTGTTGGAAAACATGCTTCTATGGTACAAACCCAACTAGAACAAGTTGCTAAATCACAAAGAGAATTGCTTGATGAAATGAATAATAATATGCATGACTTTGTTGTTAGAGTAGCAACTAGAGGAGGTAAAATGACTCGAGAACCACTTTATCCCGAGGGACACCCAAAAATAACTATACAAGACTCACAAAGAAAGAACACTAGTGCACCTAGTCCTACTAAAAAGAAAAAGAAAAATAAAAATGATAGGGCTTTGCATGCTTCCAGTGAACTGAAATAGAAAAACCTCCTGATAATGAAAATGAAATTTCTATCTCCGATGCTGAAACTCAATCTAGTAATGAACATCCACCTAGTGACAATGAAAAAGATAAAGATGACGTTCATGAAGATGCTAAACCAAATGAAAAAGAACCAGATAATGATGTTGAAATAGAACCACCTATTTATCTTGATAACCCACAATCCAAGAATAAAAGATATGATAAAAGAGACTTCATTGCTAGAAAACATGATAAAGAAAGAGAACCGTGGGTTCAAAAACCTATGCCTTTTCCACTGAAGTCAACTCAAAAGAATGATGATGAAGATTTTGAACGCATTGCTGAAATGCTGAGGCCAGTCTTTTTGCGTACTTGCTTGACTGATATCTTGAAAATGCCTCCTTATGCAAAGTATATGAAAGACATCATCACAAATAAGATAAAAAATACCGGAAGCTGAAATCTCCACTATGCTTGCTAATTATACTTTCAAAGCTGGACTACCTAAAAAGCTTGGAGATTCGGGTATACCAACTATACCTTGCTCTATCAATAATAATTATGTGAAAACTGCGCTGTGTGATTTAGGAGCTGGTGTTAGTGTTATGCCTTTCTCTTTATATAAAAGACTTGACTTGAACAAACTCAAACCTACTGACATAGCTTTGCAAATGGCTGACAAGTCAACTGCCATACCTATCGGTATCTGTGAGGATGTGCCCTTTGTTGTTACTAATGTTACTATTTTGACTGAATTTGTTATACTTGAGATGCCCGAGTGCGACAACATGTCGATTATCCTTGGTAGACCCTTCTTGAATACTGCAGGGGCTGTTATTGATTGCAACAAAAGCAAGGTCACTTTTCATATCAATGGTAATGAGCATACGGTGCACTTTCCAAAGAAACAATTCCAAGTGAATGGTATTAATGTTATTGAAAAATCTCCTACAATCTCTATTGGAAGTTTTCAAATACCTCTACCTATTGTCAAAAAGAAATATGAAATGCTTATTGTTGGGGACATGCAGATCCCCATTGAGATAACTTAGTGATTTACGAAAGTTCTTCGATTTCATGCTAATTGAAAGTGGTTGTTAATTATACCTAATCAACCTTATTAATGAATCATTTTTAAGCGGTATGAAGTTGATGAATTTAGTAAGCACTACCTTCTGTCTTTACTTTTTGTTTTCTGTTTTTATTAGTTAAATAAAATAAAATGCCATGTTTTGTCTGTTTTCTGAATTTCCCGTGCAATAAAAATTGACCCAAAAAAAAGTTCTCAGAACGCTATGAAAATTTATACGATTTTTTCTGAATATTGTGATTTTTTGGTGCAAATAATACCAGCGGCTGGTGCACCAGGTGGGCACAACCCACCTGGGCGCGCTAGGACCCCCAGGCGCACCCTGGTGGGTCGTGTTCCCCGCATGGGCCCCCTCACTTATCTCTTTAGCCCACATCGTCACTTACCTCCAGAAAAAAAATCTCCATTGCTCTCTCTCCCGTGTTCTTGAGCTCAAACCCGTGGATTTCGATCTCTTTGCTCAAAGCTCCGTTTCCGAAACTGTTTCGGGGGATTGTTGCTTGGTATGTGACTCCACCGTTTGTCCAATTAGTTTTTGTTTTAGTGGTTTATATTTTGAAGAATTGTCTATTGTTGGTGCTGTTGTAGATGAGCTTGTGATACGTCCATTTTGCATCATGCTTTTATATCAATATTTATTGCATTATGGGATATTATTACACATTATATCCCAATACTTATGGCTATTCTCTTATTTTACAAGGTTTACCATGAAGAGGGGGAATGCCGGTAGCTGGAATTCTGGCTGGAAAAGGAGAAAATATTGGAAAACTATTCTACACAGCTCCAAAGATCCTAAAACTCCACGGAAGTCAGTTTTGGAATTAGTAAGAATTATTGAGCAAAAGAAACACCAGAGGGGGCCCAGACCCTGGCCAGGAGGGTGGGGGCGCGCCCACCCCTACTTGGCGCGCCCCTTGTCTCCTGGGCCCCTGGTGGCCCTTCGGTGCCCATCTTCTGCTATATGAAGGCTTTTACCCTGGAAAAAATCAGAGGCAAGCTTACGGGACGAAACTCCACCGCCACGAGGCGGAACCTTGGTGGAACCAATCTAGAGCTCCAGCAGAGCTGTTCTGCCGGGGAATCTTCCCTCCGGGAGGGGGAAATCATCACCATCGTCATCACCAATGATCCTCTCATCGGGAGGGGGTCAATCTCCATCAACATCTTCACCAGCACCATCTCCTCTCAAAACCCTAGTTCATCTATTGTATCCAATCTTGTATCAAAACCACAAATTGGTACCTGTGGGTTGCTAGTAGTGTTGATTACTCCTTGTAGTTGATGCTAATTGGTTTACTTGGTGGAAGATCATATGTTTAGATCCTTAATGCATATTATTACTCCTCTGATTATGAACATGAATATGCTTTGTGAGTAGTTACATTTGTTCCTGAGGACATGGGTGAAGTCTTGCTATTAGTAGTCATGTGAATTTGGTATTCGTTCGATATTTTGATGAGATGTATGTTGTCTTTCCTTTGGTGGTGTTATGTGAACATCGACTACATGACACTTCACCATTATTTGGGCCTATAGGAAGGCATTGGGAAGTAATAAGTAGATGATGGGTTGCTAGAGTGACAGAAGCTTAGACCCTAGTTTATGCGTTGCTTCGTAAGGGGCTGATTTGGATCCATATGTTTAATGATGTGGTTAGGTTTACCTTAATACTTCTTTTGTAGTTGTGGATGCTTGCAATAGGGGTTAATCATAAGTGGGATGCTTGTCCAAGTAAGGGCAGTACCAAAGCACCGGTCCACACACATATCAAATTATCAAAGTACCGAACGCGAATCATATGAGCGTGATGAAAACTAGCTTGACGATAGTTCCCATGTGTCCGCGGGAGCTCTTTTCTCATTATAAGAAATTGTTCAGGCTTGTACTTTTCTACAAAAAGGATTGGGTCACCTTGCTACACTTTATTTACTTTCATTGCTTGTTACTCATTACAATTTATCTTATCACAAAACTATCCGTTACCTACAATTTCAGTGCTTGCAGAGAAAACCTTACTGAAAATCGCTTGTCATTTCCTTTTGCTCCTCATTGGGTTCGACACTCTTACTTATCGAAAGGACTACGATAGATCCCCTATACTTGTGGTTCATCAAGATTCTTTTCTGGTGCCGTTGCCGGGGAGCGTAATGCTTTTGGTGAGTGGAACTTGGTAAGGAAACATTTATATAGTGTGCTGAAATTTTCTGTCACTTGTTACTATGGAAACTAATCCTTTGAGGGGCTTGTTTGGGGTATCTTCACCCTGACTAGAAGAGCAAAGAGTTGCTCCTCAACCTACTGAACCTACTGAAAATATTTTACTTTGAGATTCCTCCGGGTATGATAGAGAAACTGCTAGCTAATCCCTTTGCAGGAGATGGAACATTGCATCCCGATTTACACCTTATCTTTGTGGATGAAGTTTGGGGATTATTTAAGCTTGTAGGTATTCCCGATGATGTTGTCAAAAGGAAGGTCTTCCCTTTATCTTTGAAGGGAGATGCATTGACATGGTATAGGCTATGTGATGATACGAGATCTTGGAATTAGAAAGGATTGAAGTTGGAATTTCACCAGAAGTTCTATCCTATGCATCTTGTTCATCGTGATCGTAATTACATATATAATTTCTGGCCTCGTGAAGGAGAAATCATCGCTCAAGCTTGGGGGAGGCTTAAGTCAATGCTATATTGATGCCCCAATCATGAGCTCTCCAGAGAAATGATTATTCAAAAAATTTATGCTCGGCTTTCTCCCAATGACCGCAACATGCTCGATACTTCCTGTGCTGGTTCTTATATGCTGAAGACTATTGAATTCAAGTGGGACTTATTGGAAAGAATTAAATGCAACTCTGAATATTGGGGTTCCGACGATGGATACCGATGCTTTTCGCGGATTGTGTTAAATCTTTTATGGATACCGATGCTTTTCGCGGATTTAGCGCTAAATATGGACTTGACTCTTAGATAGTAGCTTATTTTTGTGAATATTTTTCTACACACGTTTATCTCCCTAAGGAGAAGTGGTTTAAATTTAATCCTCCCATTGAAGTAAAGGTAGTTGCACCTATTACAGTTGAAGAAAAGATTGTCACTTATAGTGATCCTATTGTTCCTACTACTTATGTTGAGAAACCTCCTTTTCCTGTTAGGATAAAGGATCATGCTAAAACTTCGACTGTTGTTCGTAAGAGTAATACTAGGACTTATACACCTCCTGAGCAAATCAAAGTTGAACCTAGTATTGCTATGGTTAAAGATCTCTTGGATGATGATTTAGATGGGCATGTTATTTATTTCTGTGGTGAGACTGCTAATATTGTTAAACCATATGCTAAGATTCATAGACCTGTTGTAGGCATGCTTGTTATTTCTGTTAAAATAGGAGATCATTGTTATCATGGCTTATGTGATATGGGTGCTAGTGCTAGTGCAATACCCTATGACTTATATAAAGAAATTATGCATGATATTGCACCCACTGAGATAGAAGATATTGATGTTACCATTAAGCTTGCTAATAGGGACACCATTAAACCAGTTGGGATTGTTAGAGATTTTGAAGTCTTGTGTGGCAAGGTTAAATATCCTGCTGATTTTCTTGTTCTTGGTTCCCCACAAGATGACTTTTGTCCCATTATTTTTAGTAGACCCTTCTTGAATACTGTTAATGCTAAGATTGATTGTGAAAAGGATATTGTTACAATTGGCTTAGAGGGTATGTCTCATGAGTTTAATTTTTCTAAGTTTCGTAGACAACCCCGTGATAAAGAATCACCTAGTAAGAATGAGATTATTGGTCTTTCTCCTATTGTCGTGCCTCCTACTGATCCGTTAGAACAATATTTGCTAGACCATGAAAATGATATGTTTTATGAAGGAAAGAAGGGAAATAGATGAAGTTTTCCTTCAACAGGAACCTATTCTGAAACACAACTTATCCGTTGAAATTCTAGGGGATCCCCCTCCACCCAAGGGTGATCCCGTGTTTGAACTCAAACCATTACCTGATAATCTTAAGTATGCTTATCTTGATGAAAAGAAAATATATCCGGTTATTATTAGTGTTAACCTTTCAGAGCAAGAAGAAGAAAGATTATTGAAAACCCTGAGGAAGCACCGTGCTGCTATTGGATATACTCTGGGTGATCTCAAGGGCATTAGTCCCATGTTATGCAAACACAAAATTAATTTGGAGGATGATGCCAAACCAGTTAGAGACCCTCAACGACGATTGAATCCTAAGTTGAAAGAAGTGGTAAGAAAGGAGATACTAAAGCTCCTCGAGGCAGGTATAATTTATCCCGTTGTTGATAGTGATTGGGTAAGCCCTGTCCATTGTGTTCCCAAAAAGGGAGGTATTACTATTGTTCCTAATGATAAAGATGAATTGATCACGCAAAGAATTATTACAGGTTATAGGATGGTAATTGATTTCCATAAATTAAATAAAGCTAATAAGAAACATCATTACCCTTTACCTTTTATTGATCAAATGCTAGAAAGACTTTCCAAACACACACATTTCTGCTTTCTAGATGGTTATTCTGGTTTATCTCAAATACCTGTGTCAGCGAAGGATCAATCAAAAACTACTTTTACTTGCCCTTTCGGTACTTTTGCTTATAGACGTATGCCTTTTGGTTTATGTAATGCACCTGCTACCTTTCAAAGATGCATGATGGCTATATTCTCTAACTTTTGTGAAATGATTTGTGAGGTATTCATGGATGATTTCTCCGTTTATGGATCCTCTTTTGATGATTGCTTGAGCAACCTTGATCGAGTTTTGCAGAGATGCGAAGACACTAGTCTCGTCTTGAATTGGGAAAAGTGCCACTTTATGGTTAATAAAGGCATTGTCTTGGCGCATAAGATTTCCGAGAGATGTATTGAAGTTGATAAAGCTAAAGTTGATGCTATTGAAAAGATGCCATGTCCCAAGGACATAAAAGGTATAAGAAGTTTCCTTGGTCATGCCAGTTTTTATAGGAGGTTCATTAAGGACTTTTCTACAATCTCTCGGCCTCTAACTATTTTATTGCAAAAAGATATTCCTTTTGTCTTTGATGATGATTGTGTAGAAGCATTTTAAATACTTAAGAAAGCTTTGATCACTGCACCTATTGTTCAGCTACCTGATTGGAATTTACCCTTTGAAATTATGTGTGATGCTAGTGATTATGCTGTAAGTGATGTTCTAGGGCAAAGAGTTGATAAGAAGTTGAATGTTATCTAGTATGCTAGTAAGACTCTTGATACTGCCCAGAGAAATTATGCTAGTACTGAAAAAGAGTTCTTAGCAGTTGTGTTTGCATGTGATAAGTTTAGACATTATATTCTTGATTACAAAGTTACTATTCACACTGATCATGCTGCTATTAAATATCTTATGGAAAAGAAAGATGCTAAGCCTAGACTTATTAGATGGGTTCTCTTGCTCCAAGAATTTGATTTGCATATTATTGATAGAAAGGAAGCTGAGAACCCCGTTGCAGACAACTTGTCTAGGTTAGAGAATGTTCTTGATGACCCACTAACTATTGATGATAGCTTTCCTGATGAACAATTAGCGGTCATTAATGCTTCTCGTACTGCTCCTTGGTATGTTGATTATGCTAATTACAGTGTTGCTAAATTTATACCACCTAGTTTCACATACCAGCAAAAGAAAAGGTTCTTTATGATTTAAGACATTACTTCTGGGATGACCCAAACCTTTATAAAGGAGTAGATGGTGTTATTAGACGTTGTGTACCTGAGCATGAACAGGAACAGATCCTATGCAAGTGTCACTCTGAATCATATGGAGGACACCACGCTGGAGATAGAACTGCACATAAGGTATTGCAATCCGGTTTTTATTGGCCTACTCTTTTCAAAGATGCTCGTAAGTTTGTCTTATCTTGTGATGAGTGTCAAAAAATTGGTAATATTAGTAGACGTCAAGAAACGCCTATGAATTCTCTTGTTATTGAATTGTTTGATGTTTGGGGCTTTCATTATATGGGACCTTTTCCTACCTCTAATGGCTATACACATATTTTAGTTGCTGTTGATTACGTTACTAAGTGGGTTGAAGCTATTCCAACTAGTAGTGATGATCATAAAACTTCTATTAAGATGCTTAAAGAAGTTATTTTTCTGAGGTTTGGAGTCCCTAGATATCTTATGACTGATGGTGGTTCACATTTTATTCATGGTGCTTTCCGTAAGATGCTTGCAAAGTATGATGTTAATCATAGAATTGCATCTCCTCATCACCCGCGGTCTAGTGGTCAAGTAGAGTTGAGCAATAGAGAGATCAAATTAATTTTGCAAAAGACTGTGATTATATCTAGAAAGAATTGGTCCAAAAAACTTGATGATGAATTATGGGCCTATAGAACGGCATACAAAAATCCTATGGGTATGTCTCCGTATAAGATGGTTTATGGAAAAGCTTGTCACTTACCTCTTGAACTTGAACATAAAGCATATTGGGCTATTAAAGAGCTCAACTATGACTTCAAACTTGCCGGTGAGAAGAGGTTATTTGATATTAGCTCACTTGATGAATGGAGAACCCAAGCCTATGAGAACGCCAAGCTATTCAAAGAAAAGGCCAAACGCTGGCATGACAAAAGGATACAAAAGTGTGAGCTTAACGTAGGCGATTATGTGTTATTATTCAACTCTCGTTTAAGATTTTTTGTAGGAAAACTTCTCTCTAAATGGGAAGGTCCTTACATTATCGAGGAGGTCTATCGTTCCGGTGCCATAAAAATCAACAACTTCGAAGGCATGAGTCCGAGGGTGGTGAACGGTCAAAGAATTAAACATTATATCTCAGGTAATCCTATCAATGTTGAAACTAATATTATTGAAACCGTAACCCCGGAGGAATACATAAGGGACACTTTCCAGAACGTTCCAGACTCCAAAAAGGAATAGGTATGAGGTACGGTAAGTAAACCGACTCCAAAACAATTCTAATGGCAATTTTTATCCGTTTTGGAATATTTAACAATTTTGGAAAGAAAGAAAGTAGTCCAGGAAGGACACGAGGCCTCCACAAGGGTGGAGGGTGCGCCCACCCTTCCTGGGCGCGCCCCCTGTCTTGTGGCCACCTCATGTGCCTCCCGGACTCTGTTTTCTTGCACGTTACGTATTTTGGTCAGTAAAAATTCATTATATAATCTCCTGAAGGCTTTGACTACCGTATCACGCAAATATCCTCTATTTTTGTTTCGAGCTATTTTTCTGACAGATCTAGAGCATCATGACGTCTCCAAGCGCTCCCAAGGACAAGTTTTTCAAGAAGGTTATCAACCCCTATCTCACGGAGGTGCTGCAACACCCTCAAACCATTGAGATGCGTGAGGGGGTGCTACACATCCGCAATGTGGATGGACCAAGGCGTACCAGAAGCGTGGAGAAAAAGCTCGAAGCCATGGAGCAACAAGTTTTCAAGTGCCAAGGGATGGTGGAGCATGGACTCAACGCCAACCAGATGATGATCACGGAGTTTACCAACAACCACAAGCTAGATGCCAAGGTCATTGGGGAGACCATCTTCAAGCTTCAAGAGAAAATTGAGCACCTCCAAGCCCAGATCTATGACCTGCAAAACCAAAACTGTGAGTATGTATATAGAATCAAGAGGATGAGTTTGGCTGCAGATTTGAGGATCCCGGAGACTCGACCATCCTTCTATGATGGTGAGCCTATGCCTTAGAAGACGGACGACAAGCCTACATCATCAACAACTCCTACTTCACCACCTCCGAGGACATAATCACATGGGTATGGGCACTCCCTTTGGCAACTGCCAAGCTTGAGGGAGGTGCCCCGGTATCGTATCACCATCACACTCTTATCTTTACCGTTTTACTTAGTTCGATCCTTTTAGTAGTATCTTGATCTAGTAGATTGAAGTTTCGATATCAATTAGTTTTGAGTTTTGCTTTGTGATCTCTTTATGTAATCGAGTCCGTGAGCTATCTATAATAAAGATTAGTGTTGAGTCAAGGGCTTTCCTATCCTGCCATGATCTTGAGAAATTAGAAAGAATATAAAGAATAAAAGAGTTCATATTGATCTTATGGATAGTAATGAATTCACACATAGAAAGTATGAGGCATAAAAGTTGTTGAGAGTTGATAAACGTAGTTTTGGTCATCGTTGCAATTAATAGGAAGTAATAAGGAAAGAGAGGTTTTCACATACAAATATATTATCTTGGACATCTTTGATGATTGTGAAGCACTCATTAAGTATGACATGCTAAAAGAGTTGATGTTGGACAAGGAAGACAACGTAATGGTTTATGTTTTCTCACATCTCAGTTGAAGTATATTGTCATTGATCTTCCCAACATGTTGAGCTTGCCTTTCCCCCTCATGCTAGCCAAATTCCTTGCACCAAGTATAGATACTACTTGTGCTTCCAAATATCCTTAAACCCAGTTTTTGCCATGAGAGCCAACCATACCTACCTATGGATTGAGTAAGATCCTTCAAGTAAGTTGTCATGTTGCAGGCAATAAAAAATGCTTTCCAAATATGTATGACTTATTAGTGTAGAGAAATAAGCTTTATACGATCTTGTTATGGAAGCAATAAAAGTAGTGGACTGCATAATAAAGGTCCATATACAAGTGGCAATATAAAGTGATGTTCTTTTGCATTAAGATTTTATGCATCCAACCCTAAAAGCACATGACAACCTCTGCTTCCCTCTGCGAAGGGCCTATCCTTTACTTTATGTTTTTACTTTATGCTTGAGTCAAGGTGATCTTCACCTTTCCCTTTTTCATTTTATCCTTTGGCAAGCTCCTCATGTTTGAAAGATCTTGATATATATATATATATCCAATTGGATGTAAGTTAGCATGAACTATTATTGTTGACATCACCTAAAGGTGAATACGTTGGGAGGCAACACAATAAGCCCCTATCTTTCTCAGTGTCCGGCTGAAACTCCATAACCACAAGTACTGCGTGAGTGTTAGCAATTGTAGAAGACTACATGATAGTTGAGTATGTGGGCTTGCTGAAAAGCTCTATTCTTGACTCTTTCTGATGCTATGATAAATTGCAATTGCTTCAATGACTGAGATTATAGTTTGTTAGTTCCCAATGAAGTTTCTGAACCATACTTGACATTGTGAATTGATTTTTACTTGAGCATACGAAATCATATGACAAAATCTATATATGTTGTTGTTATAAGAATGTTCATGATGCCCTTATGTCCGTATTTTATTTTTATCGATACCTCTATCTCTAAACATGTGGACATATTTTTCGATTTCGGCTTCCGCTTGAGGACAAGCGAGGTCTAAGCTTGGGGGAGTTGATACGTCCATTTTGCATCATGCTTTTATATCAATATTTATTACATTATGGGCTATTATTACACATTATATCTCAATACTTATGGCTATTCTCTCTTATTTTACAAGGTTTACCATGAAGAGGGGGAATGCCAGCAGCTGGAATTCTGGCTGGAAAAGGAGCAAATATTGGAAACCTATTCTGCACAGCTCCAAAAATCCTGAAACTCCACGGAAGTTAGTTTTGGAATTAAAAAGAATTATTGAGCAAAATAAACACCAGAGGGGCCCACACCCTGGCCAGGAAGGTGGGGGGCGCGCCCACACCTACTGGGCGCGCCCCCTATCTCCTGGGGCCCCTGGTGGCCTTCTGCTATATGAAGACTTTTACCCTGGAAAAAATCAGAGGCGAGCTTACGGGACAAAACTCCGCCGCCACGAGGCGGAACCTTGGCGGAACCAATCTAGAGCTCCGGCAAAGCTGTTTTGCCGGGGAATCTTCCCTCCGGGAGGGGGAAATCATCACCATCGTTATCACCAATGATCCTCTCATCGGGAGGGGGTCAATCTCCATCAACATCTTCACCAGCACCATCTCCTCTCAAAATCCTAGTTCATCTCTTGTATCCAATCTTGTATCAAAACCACAAATTCGTACCTGTGGGTTGCTAGTAGTGTTGATTACTCCTTGTAGTTGATGCTAATTGGTTTACTTGGTGGAAGATCATATGTTCAGATCCTTAATGCATATTATTACTCCTCTGAGTATGAACATGAATACGCTTTGTGAGTAGTTACGTTTGTTCTTGAGGACATGGGTGAAGTCTTGCTATTAGTAGTAATGTGAATTTGGTATTCGTTTGATATTTTGATGAGATGTATGTTGTCTTGTTGGGGAACGTAGCAGAAATTCAAAATTTTCCTACGTGTCACCAAGATCTATCTATGGAGAAACTAGCAACGAGGGGAAGGAGAGTGCATCTACATACCCTTGTAGATCGCTAAGCGGAAGCGTTCAAGAGAACGGGGTTGAAGGATTCGTACTCGTCGTGATCCAAATCACTGGAGATCCTAGTGCCGAACGGACGGCACCTCCGCGTTCAACACACGTACAGCCCGGTGACGTCTCCCATGCCTTGATCCAGCAAGGAGAGAGGGAGAGGTTGGGGAAGACTCCATCCAGCAGCAGCACGATGGTGTGGTGGTGATGGAGGAGCGTGGCAATCCTGCAGGGCTTCGCCAAGCACCCCGGGAGAGGAGGAGGACTTGGGAGAGGGGGAGGGCTGCGCCAGGGGCAAGGGGTCAGCTCCCATGCGCCTCCCCACTATATATAGGGGTGGAGGGGGATTATTTCTTGCCCTCCAAGTCCATTGGGGCGTTGGCAAAGGTGGGAGGAAAGAAATCCCATCCTTTCCTTTCCCCACCGATTGGTATCCCCCCTTTTTAGGGATCTTGATCTTATCCCTTCGGTATATGATCTTATTCCTTCTAAGGGGGGATCTTGGTGCGCCTTGACCAGGGGTGTGGGGCCTTGCCCCCACTACCCACGTTCATGTGGGTCCCCCCATGCAGGTGGGCCCCACTCCGGAACCTTCTAGAACCTTCCCGGTACAATACCGAAAAATCACGAACATTTTCCGGTGGCCAAAATAGGACTTCCCATATATAAATCTTTACCTCCGGACCATTCTAGAACTCCTCGTGATGTCCGGGATCTCATCCAGGACTCCGAACAACATTCGGAAACCACGTATATCTATTCCCTATAACCCTAACGTCATCGAACCTTAAGTGTGTAGACCCTACGGGTTCGGGAACCATGCAGACATGACCGAGACGTTCTCCGGTCAATAACCAACAGCGGGATCTGGATACCCATGTTGGCTCCCACATGTTCCACGATGATCTCATCGGATGAACCACGATGTCAAGGACTCAATCAATCCCGTATACAATTCCCTTTGTCTAGCGGTATTGTACTTGCCCGAGATTCGATCGTCGGTATGCCGATACCTTGTTCAATCTCGTTACCGGCAAGTCTCTTTACTCGTTCCGTAACACATCATCCCGTGATCAACCCCTTGGTCACATTGTGCACATTATGATGATGTCCTACCGAGTGGGCCCAGAGATACCTCTCCGTTACACGGAGTGACAAATCCCAGTCTCGATTCGTGCCAACCCAACAGACACTTTCGGAGATACCTGTAGTGCACCTTTATAGCCACCCAGTTACGTTGTGACGTTTGGTACACCCAAAGCATTCCTACGGCATCCGGGAGTTGCACAATCTCATGGTCTAAGGAAATGATACTTGACATTAGAAAAGCTTTAGCATACGAACTACGATCTTTGTGCTAGGCTTAGGATTGGGTCTTGTCCATCACATCATTCTCCAAATGATGTGATCCCGTTATCAACGACATCCAATGTCCATGGTCAGGAAACCGTAACCATCTGTTGATCAACGAGCTAGTCAACTAGAGGCTTACTAGGGACATGGTGTTGTTTATGTACCCACACATGTATCTGAGTTTCCTATCAATACAATTATAGCATGGGTAATAAACGATTATCATGAACAAGGAAATATAATAATAACTAATTTATTATTGCCTCTAGGGCATATTTCCAACAGTCTCCCACTTGCACTAGAGTCAATAATCTAGTTCACATCGCCATGTGATTAACACTCACAGGTCACATCGCCATGTGACTAACATCCAAAGAGTTTACTAGTGTCACTAAACTAGTTCACATCATCATGTGATTAAGACTCAATGAGTTCTGGGGTTTGATCATGTTTTGCTTGTGAGAGAGGTTTTAGTCAACGGGTCTGCAACATTCAGATCCGTATGTACTTTACAAATCTCTAGGTCATATTGTAAATGCTGCTTCCACGCTCCACTTGGAGCTATTACAAATGGTTGCTCCACTATACGTATCGTGTTTGCTACTCAGAGTCATTCGGATAGGTGTTAAAGCTTGCATCGACGTAACCCTTTACGCCGAACTCTTTATCACCTCCATAATCGAGAAACATGTCCTTATTTACTCCAAGGACAATTTTGACCGCTGTCCAATGATCCATTCCTGGATCATTCTTGTACCCCTTGACTGACTCATGGCAGGCACACTTCCGGTGCGGTACACAGCATAGCATACTATAGAGCCTACGTCTGAAGCATAGGGGACGACCTTCGTCCTTTCTCTCTCTTCTGCCGTGGTTAAGCTTTAACTCTTAACTTCATACCTTACAACTCAGGCAAGAACTCCTTCTTTGACTGATCCATCTTGAACACCTTCAAGATTATGTCAAGGTATGTGCTCATTTGAAAGTACCATTTAGCGTTTTTGATCTATCCTCATAGATCTTGATGCTCAATGTTCTAGTAGCTTAATCCAGGTTTTCCATTGAAAAACACTTTTCAAACAACCCTATATGCTTTCTAGAAATTCTACATCATTTCTGATCAACAATATGTCTACAACATATACTCATCAGAAATTCTATAGTGCTCCCACTCACTTCTTTGGAAATACAAGTTTCTCACAGACTTTGTATAGACCCAAAATCTTTGATCATCTCATCAAAGCGTACATTCCAACTCCGAGATGCTTACTCCAGTCCTTAGAAGGATAGCTGGAGCTTTGCATACTTGTTAGCGTCTTTCAGGATTGTCAAAAACCTTCTGGTTGTATCACATACAACCTTTCCTCAAGAAAACTGTCAAGGAAACAATGTTTTGACATCCTATATGCAAGATTTCATAAATAATGCAGTAACTGCTAATCCAATTCCAACAGACTTTTAGCATCGCTACGAGTGAGAAAGCCTCACCGTAGTCAACTCCTTGAACTTGTCGGAAAATATCTTTAACGACAAGTCGAGCTTTCTTAATGGTGATACTTACCATCATTGTCTGTCTTCCTTTTAAAATCCATCTTTACCCAATGTCCTTACGACCATCAAGTATTTCTTCCGAAGTCATGGATCTTCTCTCGGATGTTATGGCCTCGAGCCATTCGTCAGAATCCGGGCCCACCATCGCTTCTCCATAGCTCGTAAGTTCATTGTTGTCTAGCAACATGACCTCTAAGACAGGATTGCGTACCACTCTGAAGTAGTACGCATCCTTGTCACCCTACGAGGTACGGTAGCGACTTGATCCAAAACTTCATGATCACTATCATAAGCTTCTACTTCAATTGGTGTAGGCGCCATAGGAACAACTTCCTGTGCCCTGCTACACACTAGTTGAAATGACGGTTCAATAACCTCATCAAGTCTCCACCATCCTCCCACTCAATTCTTTCGAGAGAAACTTTTCTCGAGAAAGGACCCGTTTGTAGAAACAATTACTTTTGCTTCCGGATCTGAGATAGGAGGTATACCCAACCATTTTGGGTATCCGATGAAGATGTATTTATCCATTTTGGGTTCGAGCTTATCACGATGAAACCTTTTCACATAAGCGTCGCAACCCCAAACTTTTAAGAAAGGACAACTTAGGTTTCTCCAAACCATAGTTCAAATGGTGTCGTCTCAACGGAATTACGTGGTGCCCTATTAAAGTGAGTGCGGTTGTCTCTAATGCCTAACCCATGAACGATAGTGGTAATTCGATAAGAGACATCATGGTACGCACCATATCAATAGGGTGCAACTATGATGTTCGGACACACCATCACACTATGGTGTTCCAGGCGGTATTTATTGTGAAACAATTTCCACAATGTCTTAATTGCGTGCCAAAGCTCGTAACTCAGATACTCATCTCTATGTTCATATCATAGACATTTTATCCTCTTGTCACGAAGATCTTTAACTTCACTCTGAAATTACTTGAACCATTCAATAATTCAGACTTGTGTTTCATCAAGTAAATATACTCAACATCTACTCGAATCATCTGTGAAGTAAGAACATAACGATATTCACTGCATGCCTCAGCACTCATTGGACTGCACACATCAAAATGTGTTACTTCCAACAAGTTGCTATCTTGTTCCATCTTACTGAAAACGAGGCTTTTCAGTCATCTTGCCCATGTGGTATGATTTGCATATCTCAAGTGATTCAAAATCAAGTGAGTCCAAACGATCCATCTGCATGGAGTTTCTTCATGCGTATACACCAATAGACATGGTTCGCATGTCTCAAACTTTTCAAAAATGAGTGAGTCCAAAGATCCATCAACATGGAGCTTCTTCATGCGTTTTACACCAATATGACTTACATGGCAGTGCCACAAGTAAGTGGTACTATCATTACTATCTTATATCTTTTGGCATGAAAATGTGTATCACTACGATCGAGATTCAATAAACCATTCTTTTAGGTGCAAGACCATTGAAGGTATTATTCAAATAAATAGAGTAACCATTATTCTCCTTAAATGAATAACCGTATTGCGATAGACATAATCCAATCATTTCTATGCTCAACGCAAACACCAAATGACAATTATTCTGGTTTAATACTAATCTTGATGGTAGAGGGGGCGTGCGATGTTTGATCACATCAAACTTGGAAACACTTCCAACACATATCGTCAGCTCACCTTTAGCTAGTCTCTGTTTATTCCGTAGCCTTTTATTTCGAGTTACTAACACTTAGCAACCGAACCGTTATCTAATACCCTGGTGCTACTAGGAGTACTAATAAAGTACACAATAACTTAATGTATATCCAATATACTTCTATCGACCTTGCCAGCCTTCTCATCTCCCAAGTATCTAGGGTAATTCTGCTCCAGTGGCTATTCCCCTTATTACAGAAGCACTTAGTCTCGGGTTTGGGTTCAACCTTGGGTTTCTTCACTGGAGCAGCAACTGATTTGTTGTTTCATGAAGTACCCCTGCTTGTCCTTGCCCTTCTTGAAACTAGTGGTTTCACTAACCATCAACAATTGATGCTCCCTCTGATTTCTACATTTGCGGTGTCGAACATTGCGAATAGCTCAAGGATCATCATATCTATCCCTGATATGTTATAGTTCATCACGAAGCTCTAGCAGCTTGGTGGCAATGACTTTGGTGAAACATCACTATCTCATCTAGAAGATCAACTCCCACTCGATTCAAGTGATTGTTGCACTCAGACAATCTGAGCACAAGCTCAACAATTGAGCTTTTCTCCCTCAGTTTGCAGGATAAGAAAATCGTCGGAGGTCTTATACCTCTTGACATGGGCACGAGCCTGAAATCCCAATTTCAGCCCTCGAAACATCTCATATGTTCCGCGACGTTTCGAAAAATGTCTTTGGTGCCTCAACTCTAAACCGTTTAACTGAACTATCACGTAGTTATCAAAACGTGTATGTCCGATGTTCGCAACATCCACAGACGACGTTTGGGGTTCAGCACACTGAGCGGTGCATTAAGGACATAAGCTTTCTTCTGTCCGCATAATCGCTACTGTCAACTTTCAACTATATTTTCTCTAGGAACATATCTAAACAGTGGAACTAAAGCGCGAGCTTATGACATAATTTGCAAAGATCTTTTGACTATGTTCAGGATAATTAAGTTCATCTCATGAACTCCCACTCAGATAGACATCCCTCTAGTCATCTAAGTGATTACATGATCCGAGTCAACTAGGCCGTGTCCGATCATCACGTGAGACGGACTAGTCATCATCGGTGAACATCTTCATGTTGATCGTATCTACCATACGACTCATGCTCGACCTTTCGGTCTCTTGTGTTCCGAGGCCATGTCTGTACATGCTAGGCTCGTCAAGTTAACCTAAGTGTTTCGCGTGTGTAAATCTGGCTTACACCCGTTGTATGTGAACGTAAGAATCTATCACACCCGATCATCACGTGGTGCTTCGAAACGACGAACTTTCGCAACGGTGCACAGTTAGGGGGAACACTTTCTTGAAATTTTAATGAGGGATCATCTTATTTACTACCGTCGTTCTAAGCAAATAAGATGCATAAACATGATAAACATCACATGCAATCAAATAGTGACATGATATGGCCAATATCATTTTGCTCCTTTTGATCTCCATCTTTGGGGCTCGATGATCATCATCATCACCGGCATGACACCATGATCTCCATCATCATGATCTCCATCATCGTGTCTTCATGAAGTTGTCTCGCCAACTATTACTTCTACTACTATGGCTAACGGTTAGCAATAAAGTAAAGTAATTACATGGCGTTGTTCAATGACACGCAGGTCATACAATAAATAAAGACAACTCCTATGGCTCCTGCCGGTTGTCATACTCATCGACATGCAAGTCGTGATTCCTATTACAAGAACATGATCAATATCATACATCACATATCATTCATCACATTCCTTTTTGGCCATATCACATCACATAGCATACCCTGCAAAAACAAGTTCGACGTCCTCTAATTGTTGTTTGCATGTTTTACGTGGCTGCTATGGGTTTCTAGCAAGAACGTTTCTTACCTACGCAAAACCACAACGTGATATGTCAATTGCTATTTACCCTTCATAAGGACCCTTTTCATCGAATCCGATCCGACTAAAGTGGGAGAGACTGGCACCCGCTAGCCACCTTATGCACCAAGTGCATGTCAGTCGGTGGAACCTGTCTCACGTAAGTGTACGTGTAAGGTTGGTCCGGGCCGCTTCATCCCACAATACCGTCGAAACAAGATTGGACTAGTAACGGTAAGCATATTGAACAAAATCAACGCCCACAACTACTTTGTGTTCTACTCGTGCAAAGAATCTACGCAATAGACCTAGCTCATGATGCCACTGTTGGGGAACGTAGCAGAAATTCAAAATTTTCCTACGTGTCACCAAGATCTATCTATGGAGAAACTAGCAACGAGGGGAAGGAGAGTGCATCTACATACCCTTGTAGATCGCTAAGCGGAAGCGTTCAAGAGAACGGGGTTGAAGGAGTCGTACTCGTCGTGATCCAAATCACCGGAGATCCTAGTGCCGAACGGACGGCACCTCCGCGTTCAACACACGTACAGCCCGGTGACGTCTCCCATGCCTTGATCCAGCAAGGAGAGAGGGAGAGGTTGGGGAAGACTCCATCCAGCAGTAGCACGACGGTGTGGTGGTGATGGAGGAGCGTGGCAATCCTGCAGGGCTTCGCCAAGCACCGCGGAGAGGAGGAGGACTTGGGAGAGGGGGAGGGCTGCGCCAGGGGCAAGGGTGCAGCTCCCATGCGCCTCCCCACTATATATAGGGGTGGAGGGGGATTATTTCTTGCCCTCCAAGTCCATTGGGGCGTTGGCAAGGTGGAGGAAAGAAATCCCATCCTTTCCTTTCCCCACCGATTGGTATCCCCCCTTTTTAGGGATCTTGATCTTATCCCTTCGGGATATGATCTTATTCCTTCTAAGGGGGGATCTTGGTGCACCTTGACCAGGGGTGTGGGGCCTTGCCCCCACTACCCACGTTCATGTGGGTCCCCCATGCAGGTGGGCCCCACTCCGGAACCTTCTAGAACCTTCCCGGTACAATACCGAAAAATCCCGAACATTTTCCGGTGGCCAAAATAGGACTTCCCATATATAAATCTTTACCTTCGGACCATTCCGGAACTCCTCGTGACGTCCGGGATCTCATCTGGGACTCCGAACAACATTCGGAAACCACGTATATCTATTCCCTATAACCCTAGCGTCATCGAACCTTAAGTGTGTAGACCCTACGGGTTCGGGAACCATGCAGACATGACCGAGACGTTCTCCGGTCAATAACCAACAGCGGGATCTGGATACCCATGTTGGCTCCCACATGTTCCACGATGATCTCATCGGATGAACCACGATGTCAAGGACTCAATCAATCCCGTATACAATTCCCTTTGTCTAGCGGTATTGTACTTGCCCGAGATTCGACCGTCGGTATGCCGATACCTTGTTCAATCTCGTTACCGGCAAGTCTCTTTACTCGTTCCGTAACACATCATCCCGTGATCAACCCCTTGGTCACATTGTGCACATTATGATGATGTCCTACCGAGTGGGCCCAGAGATACCTCTCCGTTACACGGAGTGACAAATCCCAGTCTCGATTCGTGCCAACCCAACAGACACTTTCGGAGATACCTGTAGTGCACCTTTATAGCCACCCAGTTACGTTGTGACGTTTGGTACACCCAAAGCATTCCTACGGCATCCTGGAGTTGCACAATCTCATGGTCTAAGGAAATGATACTTGACATTAGAAAAGCTTTAGCATACGAACTACGATCTTTGTGCTAGGCTTAGGATTGGGTCTTGTCCATCACATCATTCTCCAAATGATGTGATCCCGTTATCAACGACATCCAATGTCCATGGTCAGGAAACCGTAACCATCTGTTGATCAACGAGCTAGTCAACTAGAGGCTTACTAGGGACGTGGTGTTATTTATGTACCCACACATGTATCTGTGTTTCCTATCAATACAATTATAGCATGGGTAATAAACGATTATCATGAACAAGGAAATATAATAATAACTAATTTATTATTGCCTCTAGGGCATATTTCCAACATGTCTTTCCTCTAGTGGTGTTATGTGAACGTCGACTACATGACACTTCACCATTATTTGGGCCTAGAGGAAGGCAATGGGAAGTAATAAGTAGATGGTGGGTTGCTAGAGTGACAGAAGCTTAGACCCTAGTTTATGCGTTGCTTCGTAAGGGGCTGATTTGGATCCATATATTTAATGATGTGGTTAGGTTTACCTTAATACTTCTTTTGCAGTTGCGGATGCTTGCAATTGGGGTTAATCATAAGTGGGATACTTGTCCAAGTAAGGGCAGTACCCAAGCACCGGTCCACCCACATATCAAATTATCAAAGTACCGAACGCGAATCATATGAGTGTGATGAAAACTAGCTTGACGATAATTCTCATGTGTCCTCGGGAGCTCTTTTCTCATTATAAGAAATTGTCCAGGCTTGTCCTTTGCTACAAAAAGGATTGGGCCACCTTGCTGCACTTTATTTACTTTCATTGCTTGTTACTCGTTACAATTTATCTTATCACAAAACTATCTGTTACCTACAATTTCAGTGCTTGCAGAGAAAACCTTACTGAAAACCGCTTGTCATTTCCTTCTGCTCCTCGTTGGGTTCGACACTCTTACTTATAGAAAGGACTACGATAGATCCCCTATACTTGTGGGTCATCAGCTTGCATGTTGAATTCTTAGTGTTCTAAGTAGTTTGAATGCTTGCTATGGCCTCTATGTATCCCTATGAGTATTTGCTATCAATTTTATAAAGTTTTGTTGACACATTTTTGTCACCCCAAAAAAATTTATTTTCAGAAAATTGTACACGGACATGATGAACTTACTTGGAAGAAGTTCTTCGAGGAAAAGATCCTCGGGGGCATCTTCTAGTGACAGTTTTGCTCGCTAGTCTTATGTTGAACCAAGTGAAAGTTCCACACGAAGTGCCGCTACCAAAACATGCTTATGGCCTTGCGATGAATATATGGTGCGTGTGGGCATTAAGGAGGAATTTGAGCAATATGTTCACAATGCCGGTCTCGGTCCCTACCTTTCAGATAATTGTGAACAACGCCAACTTCTCACTGAATCATTTGTCAAAGGATTTAAATATTTTCCACGTGAGTCTAGGGTGTCATTTATGCTTTATGATAATCCATTTACTATTCCACTAGAGAACTTTGCTTACCATTGCAAACTTCCATTTTGGGGTTCGCTTGATGAGCCACCAACGACTGAGTATGAGTCTTTCTTGACTAGCCTTTGTTACGGTGAAAATAGGTGAAAGTGCTAGTTATCGACTAGAGGGGGGTGAATAGGCGATTTTTATCCAAGTCTTCAAAACGTGGAAGTTTCGAAGACAAACAATAGAAATGACCTAATTGATATGCAGCGGAAGATAAACTACAACAAGCAAACCATAGTCAAGTATGTAATAATGTGAAAGTACAAAGACTAATAGCAGCTTGGTAGTAAGGATCAGGATGGAAGATAGTATGAAGCCAACCAACAATAGTAGTCAAGCAATGAAGTCAAACAGGTATGACAAATAGGCAATGACTTCACGAAGACAAACTCAAAGTAAAAGGAGTTAGAGGATAGAACCAGTCACTTGTTGAAGACACGGGATTTGTTGGACCAGTTCCAGTTGCTGTGACAATTGTACGTCTGGTTAGGGTGGCTGAGATTCAACTCAGAAGACCGCGTCTTCATCTTATTCCCCTTGAGCTAAGGACACACAGTCCTCGCCCAATCACTCTGGTAAGTCTTCAAGGTAGACTTCCGAACCTTCACAGACTTCGTTCACCGGCGATCCACAATGACTCTTGGATGCGTAGAATGCGACGCCTAACTGGCTGGAGGATACACAGTCCTCAAGTGTATAAGTCTTCAGGTCACTCAGACAGAAAGACTTCAGTGATGCCTAACACTCTTTGGCTCTGGGTGTTTGGGCTTTGTCCTCGCAAGGATTTCTCTCTCTCAAAGGCTTCGAGGTGGGTTGCTCTCAAACGACAAAAGTCGTAAACTAACTCTGAGCAGCCACCAATTTATGGTGTAGGGGGTGGGCTATTTATAGCCACAAGGCAACCCGACCTGATATGTCCGAAATGACCCTGGGTCACTAAGGAACTGACACGTGTTCCAACAGTCAGATTTCAAACACACACGGCAACTTTACTTGGGCTACAAGCAAAGCTGACTCATCCAGCTCTGGATAAGATTTGCTCTCATTGTCTTCACTCAAAGACATAGGATTTGGGTTGAGCATCACTTCAGTCATTCTGACTTTGTTCACTTGGACCCCACTTAACAGTACGGTGGTTCCTATGACTCAACAAAGAAGAAAAGGAAACAACGAAACAACACAGTCTTCGCGCTCCATAGTCTTCACTCAATGTCTTCTCATGTCATAGTCTTCAATATGAATATCTTCACATACCACCATTGTCGTCAATGTCTTCATACATTTTTAAGGGTCATCTCCGGTAGGTAAACCGAATTAATGAGGGACACTACCTGCGTTATCCTGCAATTCTCACAAACGCATTAGTCCCTCAACCAACTTTGTCGTCAATACTCCAAAACCAACTAGGGGTGGCACTAGATGCACTTACAATAGGGGAGTGAGACAAGGGAGAATAAAGAGCATTCACTTTCCCGCAATTCAGTATTTTGCATTATTTAACGGGAAATGCATAGTAGGCAAGCAAGACTGTAGCATACTTTGGGCGCCAGACTTGAGCCTCATTCACTCCGCTCTCACTGGTGAAAGGAATTATAACCTTGGAGCGATTGCTGCATGTAGACTTCAGCATAACGCTAACAGTGGCTGGTTCTAAGGTGGAATTTACGCCACGCGTTTAGCATGAGGGTTGGGTGTTTCACCTTTACCCTTTGATCTCATCCTACCCACGCAGTATTTAGATTTTGACACCTTAAAAGAGCATAAGATTCTCAAGGGAAAGGTTGATAACTTCACTTATAATCTGTTGTTTACCCAATCACATGTTGTGGACACATATTTGCCTGCGCCTGCTCTCTTTGATTATCACAGCAGAGGAAGACAATTTGTTCTTGAGAGCGAGGCTCAAGCTCACAACATAGCAGTGAAGGCAGCACAGCAGGCTGAGGCCTCCGCGCCGAGCGCCACCATGAGCTACCATGCCAACTACTATCCAGACTACTGATTGACTACCAAGCTAGGCCAAAAGCCTAAGCTTGGGGGAGTACGTGTTTCTCACCGACATTACATTCATGTTCACATATCATTCTACTTGTCGGTGTTCACACTTTTTCATTGTATCATCCATGCTTAGATTTATTTTCTTGCTTTCTTCTTGTGTGTTTGAAAATTTTTAGAAAGACCAAAAAAATAGTTGTAATAATTTACTTTCTATGCATGCTTAGTAGTAGCACTAAAAAGAAAATCCAAAAAGATTTCCTTGTTCTTTCTTTGCTTGTTCGGAGCTTTTTCGGTGTAAATAGTTTTTCTCGTTTTTGCTTTTCCCTTTTTATTTGCTTGTTCAAGAAAACCAAAAACTCTAAAAATATTTCAGTGTGTTTCTCTGAATTTCTTTTCTTTTTATTCGAGTCCTATCAAGGAGAATACCACGATGAAAATGTTGAGTGGCGCTCATATGAATAATTGTTGAGCTAATAAGAGCACATTTTACCTTGTCTTCTCCTGTTGAATAAAATGTTTGCAGATTCCAGCTTAGTCCACGGCACTCTTGCACTATTATTATTTTCATATCATTCGGTCATGCAAGTTGAAGGCAATAATGACGATATTCGATGAGCTGGCCGTGGCAAAGAGAAACTGGTATGAACTCGACTTGTTCTGTTTGTGTAAATGTGTTTAACCTAGTATCCATGCTTCAGCCAGTTATGATTAAACATGTTTGCGATGACAATTGGAGATTATAGTTTCTCATGCCATGCATAAGTAACTGGGAGTTGAAAATGATTTATCTTTGATATCAACATAGCGTTAAAATGATTGTGATGTAGTATGATGATATGGTATCCTCCTCTGAATGTTCGAGTGGATTGACTTGGCACATGTTCATGCATGTATTTGAATCAAAACCAACATAGCCTCTATGATATTTATGTTTATGGTGTTCATATCCTACTCATGCTAGTGTCCAATGTTACTTATGGATAATGCATGGTTATGATCGTTGTTGCTCACTAGCTGGCCGCTTCTAAATCTAATTCCTAACATTCGCCTGTACAAAGTGGGAACTCTGCTTGTACATCAAAAACCTTGAACGCAAAGTTATTCCAGATGAGTCCACCATACCTACCTATATGTGGTATTACCCTGCTGTCCTAAGTAAATTTGCATGTGGCACCTCTAAAAATTATCCTTTTTGTGTGCCTGGATCATTCATGGAATGACATGAGGTGGCCGATATCTTCCATGCTAAGCGGGTTATTCTCAGGTCGAGTGTTTATTCACTCTCCATCACACGAGAAAATGGGCGGTAATAGGGATTCCAATCCCGAACTCAAAAATGCAAATAATTAAACAAGACTCCCCCGGGACTGATGTTGGTATGGACGGCACCCGTTGTTTCGAACAAGCCATGGAGTGTGATTGATGGTAGAAGGGGAGTAAACCTTTACTTTTATCGCTTGGGAACCGCCACTAGCGTGCTTAGCATGGAAGATGTTGATAACTGATGGTCGTGAAGTGAATAAGAAGGGCGCATGTCTCAAAATATCATTTATCTTTGTTTTAAAACTTGAGCTCTGGCACCTCTGCAAATCAATGCTTGCCTTTGTGAAGGAACTTTCTATTTACTTTTATGTTGTGTCATCACCTTCTAAAACAAGCGCTAGAAACTGAGAGAGCACACTTGTCATGATTTATGCAATGTGTATAGCTAATTTTGGGTGTATCGTGACTGGATCTTTTCTACCATGAATTACAATGTTTAGTAACTACTTGAACTTTGGAGGTGCTCTGCATTTATGTTTTGCGGTCTCAGAAAGGGCTAGCGAGATACCACTATTGTCATATTATATCATGGTTGTTTTGACAACATGTTGTCATTTGAGATATTTTATTATTGCTCGCTAGATGATTATGTCATTGATATGAGTTAATATAATCTTTAAGAGTTATTGTAGACATGGTTAGTTATAATGCCGGCTGAGAACCTGGGTGCTGTTTAAGCCTATTTATGCAAACAAGAGCAAAAGAGTTCATAAAAGTTTTTCTTTCTCACTTTCAGTATATCAACTTAATTGCTTGAGGACAAGCAAAGGTTTAAGTTTGGGGGAGTTGATACGTCTCCAACGTATCTAGTTTTCCTCACGCTTTTCCTCTTGTTTTTGACTCTAGTTTGCATGATTTGAATGAAACTAACCCCGGACTGGCGTTATTTTCAGCAGAACTACCATGGTGTTGTTTTTGTGCAGAAATAAAGTTCTCAAAATGAAACAAAACTTTGAGAGGATTTTTTATGGAATAAAAGAGAATTACTGGAGCCAATACCCACTAGAGAGGGGCCCCTGGGTGGGCACAACCCACCAGGGCACCCCCCCCCCTCTCCTAGCATGCCTAGGTGGGTTGTACCCACCTGGTGGCCCCGCAGACGATCCCCCTGATACTATAAAATCACATCATTCTAGAAAAAATCAGGAAAAAAGAATTATCTCGTTCCACGAGACAGAGCCGCCGCCAAGCCCTGATCTTTCTCGGGAGGGCAGATCTGGAGTCCGTTTGGGGCTCCGGAGAGGGGGGTCTTCATTCTTCGTCATCACCAACCAATCTCCATCACCAATTCCATGATGCTCCCCACCGGGAGTTGAGTAATTCCTTCATAGGCTCGCTGGTCGGTGAGGATTTGGATGAGATTCATCATGTAATCGAGTTAGTTTTGTTAGGGCCTGATCCCTAGTATCCACTATATATGTTCTTAGATTGATGTTGCTATGACTTTGCTATGCTTAATGCTTGTCAGTTTGGGCCCGGGTGCCATGAACTCAGATTTGAACCATTTATGAATTCATCATTATATCCATGTTTTAGATCTGATCTTGCAAGCTATATTCACCTACTACGTGTTATGATCCGACAACAACTGGGCCCACTCTCGGTGATGACCGTAGTTTGAGGAGTTCATGTATTCACTATGCGTTAATGCTTTGTTCCAGTTCTCCATTAAAAGGAGGCCTTAATATCACTTAGTTTCCAATATGGACCCCGCTGCCACGGGAGGGTAGGATAGAAGATGTCATGCAAGTTCTTTTAATAAAGCACGTATGAATATTTACGGAATACATGCCTACATTATATCGATGAACTGGAGCTAGTGCCGTATCGCCCTACGTTATAACTGTCACATGATGAATATCATCCAACAAGTCACCGATCCAACGCCTATGAATTTATCTTATATTGTGCTAAGTTACTACTGCTATCATCACTGTTATACTTGCTGCAAAATATTGTTATCACTGCTACTGTTACTATTGCTGCTGTCAGTACTATCAAAACTATCAAACTACTTTGCTACTGATCACTTTGCTGCAGATAATTAATCTCCAGGTGTGGTTGAATTGACAACTCAACTGCTAATACCTTCAAATATTCTTTCGCTCCCCTTGTGTCGAATCTATACATTTGGGTTGAATACTCTACCCTCAAAAATTGTTGCGATCCCCTATACTTGTGGGTTGTCATAATCATGTGAAGTTGAATACCGTTTAATGTTTGGATGATATGTTGTGTTTTTATTCCTCTGGTGGTGGCAAGCGAGACACTTCATCATCTTTGGGCCTAGGGAAAGACACTATGAAATTAGGTTGTAAATGGTGGGTTGCGGGAATGATAAAAACTCATATCCCAGTTTACGTATTGTTCTGTGAGGGACTATTTTGGATCCTATTGTTTAATGTTATGGTTAGATTTATCTTAATTACATCTCTTGTATTTGCAGATGCTTACATGGAGGGTACAATCATAAATATGTATAAGGACAGTCCCTTAGCTCTAGTCCACCCACACAACACTTATCGAAGCAATGAACGGTAACTTGTTGAATCTTGGTGCAGGTAACTTGATGAGATTCTCGTGTGTCGTCAAGAGCATTTTACCTATTATAAGAAACATCACCAGTTTTTCCACAACATACAATATAAGGATTGGTCCACTTGTTGCATGCTACTACTTTTATTACTATTTATCTTATTACAAATTACCTTGCTATTCAACAATCTATCAAACTATCTTACATCATTTACACCGAAACCTTGCTGAAAATTACTTGTCAATTGCCTCTACTTCTCCTTGGGTTCTATACTCTTACTTTTTTAAATGGGTATTATAGATTACATATACTTGTACATCATTAATTTCCTCTGTAATGAACCCAACCTTGGCCTTTTCATCATGGTTGGTTCTAGGTTGCTCCAAAACACCTATAGACATGATAAAACATCGAAAACTAATAAAAATTGAATAAAACCACAAATATGCAATGCTCACAGTGAAAATAGTAAAAATATGTATTCATGAGTAATGGACATATATTTGGTTCAACGGGACATGATACATGGATAGAACATGCAATAGATGAGCTCTAAAATGCCTAAAATATAGAGCCACCGGGCTACTATCGGCGAATACGCAGGGAGATGTCGGAGAATCGTGCCATCCCAGAGGAGAGGAGGTCCTCGCACCACATCCATTAGAGAGAAAGCAGGACGACCTCGCAAACCATGGAGGCGACGGGGAGGAGGGCCTCGCCGCACCGAAGGAGCTAAGATACAACGCGGTCGTGGTTTCCATTCGCCTAATCCGTCCCACGATTCTACCGTGAAGATACACATAAATACTCAGAAGTTGGAATGAGGCTTTCACTTTTTTCCTGTGAATAGAATGAGGCTTTCATTAATAGTAATTGTTTCAAATATGCACGGGGGTACATGGTTCTGCAGGTTCTAGTAATTCTCTCACTAGTCCAGATCACACACATCCGATATAGTACATGGTTGTGCAAGTTCAGATCACACACACACACGGGGTTGTGCTTCAACCCGGTGCATTTACAATATTAGTTAGGGTGGTGCAATTTGGTTAACTGATTATATGTGGAAATGATTGTGCTTTATTGAGCTACTCACAACCCCCGCCTCCGGTACTTGTGATGATGATATTCTTTATGGTGGAAATTTGTTCTAGTATCTAGGTGTTGGTTACATGGTACTTCGGGCGTTAACTATAGTTTTTTAGGGTATTTGGGGGCCAAGTATAGTATTTTGTGGCCTAAGTGTACACATGAAATTGCCTATTACGTAACATAATTGGATGATTGCTCATTGGTAGTGCTTGTTGGTACAAAATTCGAATGATATATCATCGCAAAAAAAAATCGAATGATATGCTTTACACTGTCAATGTCAAGTGCTTGAAATTTTTGGTATAATGCTATAGAGTTGTATGAATGCCAAATGCTCACGAATTTGTTATTTCATTCATATTTTCAGTGTTTTTCAAAAAACCAGTGATACGCTACAGATTGTACAGTGCTTGCGTGAACGCTGAGCGTTGGATGTAGAATGAGTGGCTGATATTGGAGGGGAAGGCGCTGCGTGAGTGACTTCACCTCGCAAAGTCACTGAACCTGCGTCCGCGATGGATACCTCTTGCTGATCCCGCATCCCTACACCCCCAAACCGCTTGCCCCTTTCCCTGGAGCGAATCTCACCTCCCGAACCAACTCGGGCTCGCCGGCGGCTGAGAGATGGAGCTGTCGTCTGCTTTCGAGGAGCGTGTCCGGCAGATGGAGGACGCGCGCAACCACTGCATGTCCCGCCTCCAAGCCGAGAAGGAGATCCTGGCCGCCAAGTCCCGCCTCCTCGCCGCCAAGGTCGCCGCCGCCCGCCGCCTGGAGCGCCGCCGCCTCCTCCTCGAGCGCCGCTCCGCGGATCTCGCCTCCCGCGCCCTCGCCGCCCGCGCCGGCATCGAGGCCACCCACGCGCGCCGCCTCGCCGTCGCCCGCGACATCAGCTCGACCAACGGCGAGATCGAGGAGGCGCAGCGGAAGGCAGAGGAATGGGACCGCTTCTACGAGTCCAAGAGGAAGGAGATGGAGGAGTTCCGGGCAATGTCGCAGCAGTTCGAGGCGGGGACTCGTCAGGAAGTGCAGAGGCTCAAGGCCTCTGTGTCTCAACTGCAGGCAGCCCTGCAGGAGCTGCAGAGCAGCGGGTTGCACTCGGACGACGCCGGGATCGGGGCTGCGGAAGCCAGGAAGGCCGACCTCATGGCTAAGAAGGCGAAGCTGGACGAGACCCTGGCTGCAGCCCGCCAGTTCAGAGCACTGCTTCGGCAGCAGCTCCAGAAAGCCTTCGCGTCACAGGTTAGGGATCAAAAGGCAGCACAAAACTGACTAGTGTATGTGGTACAAGCAAAACGACCTTCATTAGCTAGCTCAATCTCTACGGATTAAGGATGCAAGTGTCGCGGGCTAGCGGACAATAACATGGAACAAATGTAGTGTTAATTCTAGGCAAATGTTGGGCAAATTTTGAACTAATGGATGAGTTTCGTGGGAGGACGCGGTCTGCCACTTGCACCCTTACTACAGATGAAACGAACTTTAAATGTCTGCAGGCAGATACATGCTTTTTATTTCAGTCTTGTTTAGAACACCGAAATTCTCCGGATTCCAATCTTTGCCACTCGCTGTGCCAGCGGCGTGTGGGTCTGAGACCAAATATTTTAGATACATGTTGTAATTCAAATGCTAGATGATCAACTGCTAACCCATCCTTGAGGCCACAGCAGCTTAGTGCTTCCTCGGCTTCTCTCTCTAGACTGGATGGTGTAATAGCAAGATGTTTTCCTTGTTGCATTGGTTCTTCTTGTTCTTACTTCCCTTGTCCTGGCATATGTAGGACAGGTTGTTTTCCCCATTGCAAACCAAAAGTCGTCTGAATTCTGAACATATCTTATTTTCATCAATTCCAAGTAAGTTGGATGTGCCTGAACATACGTAGCTAGTGCTGCCATTTTCTTCTTAATGAACCCCATTGGAGGTTCTCCCCTATGCTTTTGTGAATATTCTATTTGTGATTACATACATTGGGTTTTCTCTTTTTAATTGGCTTGCATAATGAATTACACCAGGGTTATTTACTCTTGACTTATTATGATGTATTCTCTATGCAGGGAATGCTTTCTGGCTTATTTTCTTTCTTGCTAATTTAGTTGCACTTATTGCCAGTAGAACAATGACAATTGCTATATTTCAATACCTAAATCAGTCCATTGGTTGCATTCCTCGCCTCAAAATTGTTAATACGTCTTGAAATTTTATGGCCAATATATGCATTCCAGTCATAAACTGGTTTCTGTTGGTTTCGTGTTTGTACTTTATTGTGCTCTTTAGAAGCAATGTCAGCAATGCATACGGCAAATAATATTTTACTGCATATGCTAATATTTCACTTTATCGTGCTCTTCAGAAGCAAATCTTGAACAGCTTGGGGTGATGATAATGGCGATGATGTATGTTAATTACAATCCTAACACTTTATAAGGGAGAGAAGTTTTTTTAACTTCAACTTTTCCAATACAACCATTGGATCCATCATGAGTCGATGGTACATTTAGCTAAGAGTCCATAACTTTGATTTAGGCTGTTGCTAATATGGATATGTTTATTTCTTGGTGGAAAGAAGGTAATTGAACAGCGCATCTACAATAGGTGGTATCTCCAAGTGAAACAACTATGCGAGGGAGTGGTCAATCGATGACGGTCGCTGGACATGGCGGCCTGCTTGATTGAGTTATTAGATCATATTGTTGCATTTCGGCATGACATTATGTGAAATAGAGAGCATGTCATTTGCTCACTGTATTGTTTTTCTGAAATTGGAGAAAGAAAGGTCCCCAGGGTGGCCTAACCAAACATGACGGCCGGTCCGTTAAAGCATGATTTGCTAATTTGTGGGCCTCTACATTCGAAGTTCTAAACTCATGTGATATAATACAAGAACTAAAAACTCTAGACGAATGCTCAATTTCGAGCACTACTGCCCCCATATGAAGATGAGGTTCCCTTTCTTATTGCCTCCACAGCATTTTTCCAATCCGAAGCAACCGAGATTCTGTGAATATATAGATCATTCGCTAGAGCAAGAGCTTCTCTGATGGCTAATTAAGACCTCGAGTACGTCTGGATCTCCAATGTGTCTGATCACTATCGATGAAGCTCCTAGAAAACTTCCTGATGCGTCGCGGCAGATTGCCCCAACAGCACCAAAACGTTCAGATCATGCCACTGCTGCATCCACGTTGATCTTCGCATGGCCTTCCTGTGGGGGAATCAATCCAGTCGGATGAGGTTGAGCTGGCATCCGTCCTCTTGATATAGCCTTAGCCAGGCATTGTATGTCAGCAAGGAATCTGTCAACAAAGGCATGTGTTGCGAACGGAGTTTGCAGGATTCCTTCGTGGATGATTTTCCTTCTTGCAAACACTAATCCACATAGACGCATAATAAGTTTCGGTGTGGTTAGTGGTTGTAGCAGTTTTCCACATATTTAATCATACATATGCTTACACAAACTAAAATTACGTGAGAAAATTAAGAAAAGACTATATATAAGTAGCTCCGTGCGTCGTGCGATGCGAGATGATGATGAGTCCGTACGTGCGTGGCTAGTCGACACGCTGACCGGGCGCTTTGTGCTTGGGACCTAGCTAGGGCCGTGTTGGGCTGTTGTACTTGTATTCCAGGCCTAGTACAAAACCTCCTAAGATCTATGGATATCGATTCCCTACAAAAGGAAAAAGTGGAGATCGATTCCCTACCTAAAAAGAAGTGGAGATCGACATACGGAGATCGATTCCCTACAAAAAAAAAAAAGTGGAGATCAATATCCTTCTCGATTTCTTTTTCCGGGAAGCTCTTCATCATGCCGGCATCGGCGGCGGAGGCCACGATAACCAGCAAGACCTCCTCAACGGTGGTCGTCCACACCGGCGAGCATCTGTTCAAGGTCGTCGGCCACTCCCTGGTCACAGGAAGCAACACCATCCTCACCTCCGAGACCTTCCGCGCCGGCGGCCACGACTGGGCTACCGCCTACCACCCAAACGGCCGCGTCCCGAGGGTTGATGAGCAGTTGACGTCTGTGTTCCTCAAGCTGATAAGCCCCGGCCATGGTGAGGTCAGGGCGTCCTACTCCTTCTGCCTCCAGGATCCTGAATCGCCATCGACCAACAGATTTATTTTTGGCAAAACATCATGTAAGTTCTTGTTCGGGGGTAAGGGTTTGGGCACCAGCAGCTTTGTGAGCAAAGCCGATTTGACCGCATCCGGGTGCCTCAAGGATGACTGCCTGGTGATCAAGTGCACCGTTGAAGTCTACAAAGTCATCTCTGAGGATAAAGATAACGGTAACATCACCGTGCCGCCCTCCAACTTGAGCATAGATCTCAGCGATATTCTAGAGAGCGGCCTGAAGGCAGATCTCACTGTCAAGATCGGTTCGTCCAAGAGTTTCAAGGTGCATGCGTGCGTGCTGAGTGCGCGGTCACCGGTCTTCCGCGCACAACTATGCGGCTCCATGATGGAAAGCAGGCATAGCAGCATCTGCATCGAGGGTATGGATGATAAGGTTTTCGGGGTCTTGCTGCACTACATGTACAAGGACTCCCTGCCGGCATTCATGGAGGAGACCACGGAAGAGGCGACAAACATGGCGCAACATTTACTCGTCGCAGCTGATCGATATGCGGTAGAAAGACTGAAACTGATGTGCGAGAGCAAGCTGAGCAAGGCGCTGGATGTCAAGACCGCGGGCTTCACTTTGGATCTGGCTGAGCGGTACAATTGTCAACAGCTCAAGGGTTGCTGTCTCAAGTATATGGCAAGAGACTTTGAGAGGTTGCGAGACATAAAACGAAGCGAAGGATTTGAGCAATTGAAGAAGAACCATCCACTTGTCGTGTGTGATATTTTCGATGAAGTTATTGAGAAACTGAATCGACAGGTTGTAATTACTTTTCCTTCGTGATCTGCAAAAAGTGACACTACAATTTTTTAGAAGAGATTGGCGATTAGTCTATTTCAACACATTCATATGAATCATATCTCATCAACTTGGTTTTCCTTTCTTATTCCCTCTCTTCCAACATTCTTGAAGTCATAGATACGCCCTAAGTCAAACATTTTTAAGTTTGGCCAAGTCTATTGGAAAATGTATCAATATCTACAACGCCAACATAGTTTCATTAGATTTATCATATTACATATAGATGCTTATATACATGATCAAGCTTACAGAAATTTGACCTAGCACAAACCTTAAACTTCAAAGTATTTTGGAAGGAGTACCTGATTGACATATTTATTTTACTATGTGCTTGCACTCCATGGCTAAAGACAAACTCTTCATAGTTAATCCTATTCTATTTTCCTCATCCTATTATACAACATTATATTATTATACTACGCCTTTCTTTGTACATTAAGCATTCATGCAAACTTAAGTGGCAAATTCTATGGATGAAGCACTAGTAGAGAGAACACGACTTTAGAGGCGGTTTGCTAGATAGCTTCTAGGCGGTCTCACTTACCATATCTAGCCAACAGTCGCTAATACTCATAATACCATGCCCGCACTACTAGAGAAAACCTTACTAGTGGCGCTGACTTTTTACATGCCAGTAGTGTGCGTGCCCCGCGCTATTGCTAGAGCGCTACAACTATTAATTAACAGTAGCGCGCTTCTAAACCAACGCTGCAGCTAAGATACTTAGTAGTAGGTTCTGTTTGTAGCGCCTATTTTCTCCCCACGCTACAACTAGGCAAATCGAAATAATAAAGAAAATGTCAGATGCAATATTCATGGAAATCAAGACAAGTCCAGTGTAAATAAACTAAGTTCACAGAACCATCTCACAAACATTAATGACTAAGTTCACAGAACCATCTCACAAACATTAATGACAATACCACATTTAATATAACCACACAATCTTACAAACCCATATATAGTAGTCAACAATGCATGGATAAATCATAGTTGATAAGTCTACTAGGCAGTCCTACTGTAACATTCCAAATTATACACTAGATCATCTTTGCATATCATATTTCATTGCTTTTGGCCTGATCCAGAAATTCTACGCACCTCAAGGACCCACGGAGAGAGTTGGGGATTCCGTTATTCTCATATTTGAGTTTCTCAAATTTTGAAAATAGGATCATTTGATTTTATTTATTTTATCTTCAATTATTTCTATTATAAAAATCTGAGAGAGGGAATAAAATGACTTTCCCAAAAATAAAGAGATATTGAGGATTTAATAAAAAAATTCAAATAAGATTTTATTTCGGAGTTTTTGGCTATTTTATTTGAATTTAGGAAAATTGCACATTTTTCAAAACTGCATTTTAGGGCCAAGAAAATGTTCATCTCGATCTAAATATTTTATTTGGACGGTGAATTTTTTTTTTGGCATTTTTATAATTTTATTTTATTTTCTAGGATTTTTCTTAGTTTCGGCGGCATTGTTTAAAAAAAATACCGCGCGCCCGACTGGGCCGAAGGCCCAGCCGAGCCGGCCCAGCGCAACCGCCGTCTCCCACTCCGGATCGGGACCGGAGTCCCGATCGCCGCCGCCGCCCGAGTCCGGGAGGGCCACGCCTCCCCGCCCCCTCCCGCAAGCCATCGCCCCCTCCATAAATACCGCCGCCGCCGCCCTCCTCACCCACCACCCCGACCCGCCCCGCCTCTGATGTAGGGTGGAACCCTATGGGGAGATCTTTCACGAATTGAAGGGGGGATCCCCAAGAACAAGATGAACACAAGGAACACAAGAGATGGGAAATACTCAAATTGACTAGATCCAATCACACATATGCTAGATCCAAGAACATACAAGAGATACAATGATCCAAGAGCAACAAAGGAAAGATACAAAGTACTAATTCATCCCAATCCTATGAGGAGAGAGGTCTTGATGAATGTCATCTCCAAGAGGAGGTCTTGATATCCACAAGTGGATCTTCTCACATGGAGGCCTTGAACTCCATGGGAGTGGTCTCTTTCTCTCAAGAGGAGAAGGTAGGAGCAAAGCTCACCTAAGAATGAGCTATCCTATTTTCTAAGTCTAAATGGAGGAGGGAGAGGGATATATATAGGTAGGTGGAGGAAGGGGACGAAGTGGAGGCCCAATAGGTGACTCTCGGCCATCCATCCTGATGAGCCCGTGCGCACGGGGTAAGTTGGGCCCGTGCGCACGGGGTGCTCCGGCACCAGCTCTCTGAGTAGTCCGTGCGCACGGGGTCTTCGAGGCCCGTGGGCACGGGGTCGCCTGGGAGGTGCTGAATTGATCTTGTTGCACTCCTTCCTCCTTGTGGCCTTGTGGTCCTTCTCCAACTCCTTTGGGGTGTCCCTCACCAGCTTGTGGTCGTCGGTTTTCGTATCTAAGGACACACAAAGCACTTTGGTGAGGTAGCAAGCAAGTCCAATGGATATTCATGATATTCTCAAAGAAGAGCGGGTTCACCTTAATTCCAATGGCGTATGTTCGAGGTCTCGTCATATGTCCTCTTGGGGTTTGGAGAGTAGTCGGAGTGTACATGGGGATGAACGAGGGATGCTCCGCATCATCTCCCCCCCCCCCTTGGGAAAGATCCGACCTCAGATCGTGATCCTCATCACTATGGAAACGGTTGTCATAGACGGACTTGTAGTTGGACGAAGTTGAAGACATGGCGCAATCCAAGTAGTCCAAGGTGTCACCGGAGTGATAGACATGCAAAAAGAGCAAACACAAGCAACACTCGAAAATACAATGGTTAGCGCACACAAAGTGTCCATCATGTAAGAATGAGTCCGTGCGGCAAGATTGGTCGTGACAAAGTGCATGAAGCTTATCAAGATGATCTAGAATGAGATGCAAAGCATTCATGGGAGGAAATGCAATCATGGTGCACACAAATGTGTTGTGAATATGATCAATGCAACCACGGTGCAAAATAATGTCATGGTGAGACGGTTTATCAATAGCATGAATATGGCAATGGATGCTCAATATGTGTAAGCTATCATGCAATTGATGGTGGACAATATGATAATGATGTATGAATATGCCATAAAGGTAGATCACAACAAATTTGCTAAGGAAATGCACAAGGTCATATATCATGGATGACATGGGAATACAAGATTTAACAAGGCAATCATAATGTGAGTCAATCCATGCATGGGGTGCAAACTTGTGGTGAGTATGATATGTCCATCGAGCATGACATGTATGAGCACAATCAATAAATATGGAGGTGTTGGTGTACCAAAGCTCGATGTCGAGGCATGAGTGGAGTTCCGAAGGTGCATCCAATAAGTGCGAGCGCTCCTCAATGTGAAGGTCCATATAGCCAATCTCCAATCTCGCTCCTCCGTTCACGAGATGTATCATGGAGACAACAAGAAGGAAACAACAATGAAAGAGTGACCCATCCAATATGCGTATTTGAGGATGGCTCAAAGAGAAGGAGTTCACCTCAAGAAAGTTCCCAAAGATGTTGGAGTCGTACATCATGTATGCCTTCACATAACCAATATGTCGCATAACGACGCCGCCTTGTGAATCCTCCAAAATGAAAGAACATGATAAACACTCGGAAAAACAAATGAGGTTAGCGGAAATGCAAAACCTATCATTCGTGTGGTAAGATACCCAACAAGTGTATGCATCAAGCTCATCATAAGAAGGTACAAGGGAGCATTTCATAGTATGGAGACATATGATGCAAGAACAACCAAATACAAGATGCTCAAGTAAAGAAGCATGCATCACAAGTAAGGTGTCAAAGTCTCCATGATCAATAAGTATAGCAAGTTGGCAATCAATACAAGGTGATATGAGAGATGCAACTAATGGAGACAAGAGACAATGATCATGACAAATCAAGTGAGAGGCATGGACATATATGCCATCAACCCAAGAAAGCAAGTAATAGTGGAACATGGGTGATGCAACATAGCAAGCAATCATAGCGATCAAGTCAAGCATGCTAGTAGTGCGAAGATGCAACATACTAGAAGGAATCATGGCAAGCATGTCATGTGTTCAAATAGTGGGCATGAATAATGCACATGACATATCACAAGCATGCAAGCAAGATATGAGTAGAATGGCATGAATGTATTGGCGAGAGGCCATATGTGAATAGCAATGGAGCATCATTACTCTCCCAACACAACAAGCATCAATAGCATGGGGCACATGATAAACATGGCAAAAGCAACAAGGATCTCCACCAAGCATGCAAATACACATAGGAATATCATAATGGTGAATCATGGGTAGATGCAAACAAGGGTCACAATTGCATGGCAAAGGCATAGAAACAAGGAATACATGCAAGTGAACACGGGAAAATGAGCATAAGGTGACAAGTGGTAAATAGCCCATAGCCGTGTGAGAGACAAGTAAAAGAGATGCGCGTAGTCCTTGCGCGAAGGGAACGGTGGTAAGGATAGTCCACGGGATCCCAAAGCATCGTTGCTCTCAAGAGCTCGTTTCGTCAACTCCTGGGATTGAGAGGTTGACAAGTATACATGAGTACATACACAAAACAAATACAAAAGAAAAATTGTGTGTGCATGGTAGATGTACACATCATCCATCATTGATGCGCACGTGCATGTGTCGGTGAGCACAAAATAGCCAATGCTCAAATAAATGAGATGCATGATATAGAAACATGTCATCCATCATGAGAGGTTTGTTATTATGTATAGCATAATGGAGACTCAAATTGTGTAATGCATCACGAACAATATCTAGAGCATTGTTATTCATGGAATGCATATGGTGTACACTATCATGGGAATCATGCAAAGTATGAAATGCATCAAGATCTCCTAATATGTATGAGGAAACTATGGGGGTCTCCTCATGACCAATAGTGGAAACATCACATGGAGAATATTGACAACATCCGAAACAATGCATATTTGGAACAATGTGATCATGGCATGACCACTACTGGAAACAGGGAATTTGCCATTAGCCAGCTCTTTGCCATCTGCCAGCTGATGGCAAAGAACGTCTTTGCCATTTGCTTATAAAAAACAGATGGCAAATAACTGACAGATGGCAAAGAACATGGTTGCCATCAGCCAATTCTTTGCCATCTGCTAGTGGATGGCAAATAATCTTTGCCATCTGCCAGCAGATGGCAAAGAGGTTGGCAAATCCTGTGGCCGTCAAGAGTGTAAAGGCGTACCAGCCCCACCTCTTTGCCATCTGCGAGCAGACGGCAAAGATTCTTTGCCATCTGCGGGCAGATGGCAAAGAGATGAGGTTATTTTTTTCTAGGTAAAAACAACTGTGGGGTTATCCCCTCCCTCTCTCCCCACCCATCCAGGTAAAAAAAACTATGTTCGCATCTCATCCACACACCGAACAGCCCCCGTCGATGGCGCTCTAGGCTCGCCCGCCGCCACCCTGTCGCCGGCCCCATTGCTCCCCCGCCCTGTCGCCGGCCGCATCACTCCCCCGCCCCGTCGCTGTCGCTCCCCCACCCCGTCGCCGGCCCTCCCCCTAGGAGGGACGAAAAGGGCATCGAACCCTAGCCCCAATCCACAGCCCCACGCCCCTCGCTCCTTCCTTCCTCACCCGCTGCCACTCCCTCCCACCTCCTCCTCCTCCTTCTGCGCCCTAGGAGCCCCGCCGCCGCCCTGCTGCTACTCCTCCACCGGCCCGCCCTACTGCGTCGCGAGCCCCTCCCTCCTCTTCGCGTTCCGGTGGTCGATAGTCGGGGTCAACGAGGAGATCCACGCGGCGGCGGCCATGGACGACTCCATGAGCGGGACCACCGCCGTCGCGGCGCCTGCGGCCGGCGGCGCACTCCACGGAGCTCGGGATGTCCGCGGCGGCGCGGGCTGTGGACTGAGAGGTGGGGCCCTTGATGCGTTCCGTTCGAGGGGCTGGTCGGGCTGGCGCGGGATCTGAGCCACCGTTGATGGATTTCTCGCAGCTTGGCTCCTGTTGCTTTGGATCTGGTACGATCTCTCTCTCTCTCTCTCTCTCTCTCTCTCTCTCTCTCTCTCCCCGAGACTCAACCAGGCACTCACACGTATGAACACAATGTTGAGATTTTTGCTACTCTGTTTATATAGGATGGTGTTAAAGAGGTGTGGCATGTGGCGTCAAGGGGGAGGTGCGTAGGGGTGGTTCTGGTCAAGGGTGTCCTCGCGGTGGCCATCGACGATGAAGTGGTGCTGCCTATGTGGCGGCTTCTCTTTCTCCGGCGGGCGTGGTCCGTGGGATCTGGTGGGTGCACAACTTCTCTTGTTGGTGCAGTCTTTTGTTGGTTCCAATACAGTAAGTCGACAGTGATCTCCTTGAACCTTGATTTACAAGCACACGTTCTTGCACCTACCATCTAACTAATATTCGTGATAATGTAAACCTGAAAGTGGAAGGATAATGTGCTATGTGATTAGATTAACTAGCACTGAAAGTTTTATACAGTATAGGGAGCAACCTTTAATCATGATGCATATGCCCTCATTTTAATCAAATTCTGAAAAAGTCTTTATTTTATTATTTTCAACTGATTCCATGGTATGACTGGATAAAGCCTTTATTTTTTATTTTCAATCAAATATATGACTTCCCTCGCATGTTTTGACTTTGGAAGGAGTTGTTAATTTGTTGGCGTTTTAATGGTTGCAAAAATGCATTGTCCTCTATTGTTTCAGTACATATTCTACTGAATTTTCACGGACTCTTGAATAGATGCGATCTTTGCTTGAGCAGCCATGAATTATACTACTAGATCTTGCTTGCCGTTCCGCCGCCACAGTATCTGTACAAGGACTGCTTAAAATGTCTGTAAACAAAGATATCTTGTATTTATGCTGCTATAATTGATGGTCACCAGTTTGCTCTGGTGGATTCTTCTATGCTTGCACTGTTAACTATCTTATATCTTATCTTATATTTACTAATTGACAGCACCATCCGAGCCTCTACGTTAATCCTCAAAATTAAGAAAATTGACTGTCCGATCTCCATATTAACTATGTACAGTCGTCGGATGAGGTAGCTGAAAGAGTCCTGGCAAACTATCCCACGTGCATGCCTCTTCATCGAACCTTTGGACGGGCTACACAAAAATATCTCTCATCAACTCTTTTTTTTACAGATAAAAGCCGACTCCTTCACCCAGCGTGGGACCCTTTAATGTCGCTCCTCCTCTCCCATCGCCGGCCTCCACGACGTACTAAACTGGCCACACCACAATTCCATCTATAATGAAACGATGCAACCAGCCTCTCCCTGTTCATGTTCTCTGCAACCTCTGAATCTGGGCTGGCCCAAGTAGCTTGCAATCCATGGTGGTTGATGATACATAAGAGGATATTCATATAATGTCATCCTCAACTTCCACACCCAATCACGCTGTAATCCATGATGGACGATGTAGTGGAGAAGTGCATCGATGCACCGCATGTCATGTATATGATGGTAGCAGTTTCAGTTGGGGAGATTTTTTGGGTTAATCAGGTGCGGCTGAGTTGGTTGGTTGATGCAACTGAAGTGGAGATCCCTTGAACCTCCACAACATCCTTTGTAGCATAATCAATCTGCCCAGTTTCGTTCCTCAATCACGTTTCTCCAGCGATCCAGCGGTCGTCATCTCAGCAGACAGCATCGGCATTGCTTTCAGTAACGGAAAGTATGGGGCCAACGTTTCCTCTCTACCAGTGCATCTCCGGGATCGCGTCCTCCTTCTGGCTGCCATCCCCAGGCCCTTTGCTGTCCTCATTAAGGCCCTAAGAACCACCATTGCAGGCAGTCTTTCTATTTCCAAAGAAACCTGCACTTTCCTTGGACCAGGGAGAAGACATGAATATCAATTGGATTGGATAGTCATCTCTATAATCTGAATGGAGGTTCGCTCTTTTTTCATGTTTTCAATTTTGTTGAAATTTGTTGGTCCAGGGTGAGTTTGATCATCTGTTCGTAATCTAAGTGGGACTATAAATTTTGTATTACTTTTTATTAGCATAAAAACCCGATCTTGCTTAATTTGTTGTTCACTAACAACATGTGCGCAGATATGCTATGAACAGACTCCATGTATGTCGTTGTTGGTCTATAGGTGAAAGGCTCGAATCCTGTGCTCAACAGTTTATGTTCTGAGGAGATATTTATTTCTTGAAGTTTACCATGTAAACTAGGCAAATAACATGATTCATACTTTGGCACAGGTTGGCACCGAATCCAAATGAATATGTTGTGCTGACACATATTAGTTTACAATGCGAAAGTTAGCATAAAAGTTTCTCCGATCACAAGCAGTAACTTGGCTTCAATTATGTTGTTATGTTAGCGTATTTGCATTAATATGTTCGTTCCGATCAAAACCTTTCAAGGTATAAACAATTTAATCCTTTTCATTTTGGGGATGAAGGTTTTCTGCTTATACAAAACAGAGTCCGGGTCGTATAAACTGTCGCGCATTGAAGGAAATGCAGACTATACATGTGGTTTTCCTAAAAACGAAATTAGATATCATGTGTGCTTTTTTTGTAGTACAACTGTGGCGCATTGAAGGGGATGGTAAATGCTGCGTCATGACTTTTTTTCCTTCCCATAGTACAACAACTAGATAGCATGTATGCTTTTTATAGCTTTCATTGCAAAATGAGCAGGATGCACAAGGACTGTGTGCAGACCAGTATGCATGTGTCACATAACCAACAATGGGCATCGTAATAGAATAGGAGGAATCCGATGGCAGCATCTTCAGTCCACGTCTGATGGAATGATCTCCACACACGCAGATATAATATAATCCACTTCTACAAGATACTACTCATTTGTTTTTTTATATTGAGACTTAGAGTATGTTTAACATTACGTGGATGAGAATCCAACTTAAACAACTAGCTTTTTCCATTTTATAATTTACTTAACTAAAATAATCGACGTATATGACTATTTTTTGCGTCAGGTTATAGCGTATTGGACTAGATTATTTTCTTATGTTTCTTTTAGAGGCGTGTCGATGTTGTTTAATTAAGCAATATGCTATCTCATTACAATAAGGATCGAATCTTGCGGCCAGATAGAGCAAAGGAATTACTTAAGGGACTAGACTGTTGTAGTAGAAAATTATGTGGTGGTGCATGTCTATGGGATATTTAGTTTCATTCGTATTTTTTATATTTTAATTAGTAATCATAATATAAATGCCACTCTTTGTTAGTGAGCTGGTGACAACTTCTACGGTGTACTATTGATTTCTCTTTCACCGGATCATTATGATTTGATATTCATGTTTTCAGAGCAATGTATCAATTTTGGCGTATCTTGGTTCACACCCAACGCATTTAAGGACAAGTGAGAAACGGTGATGCAAAGGATCTGAAGGTTATTACGATATTCATGCAATAGCTATACGTAAGTTATTCCATAACCATCCATTTGCTCACTATAGCGGAAGCCATCCAAACCTTTTAGATGGATTCTTTTATTTTCTTGCTGATATTTACGTCAGTTGCAATCCACAAGCCTCCCATATGCTCTAATAGTCACCTCCACATTTCTCTACCTATTGGCATCACTTTTTAGTTTTGATTTAACTCTTTCTTACACTTATTTTCCAGATTGCGTCAAATATACATGATTAGTCTTACTAAATTTGGATGCTATTTGTGAATCTGATCCATTGACACAATCATGCCCAATTGTGCAAGCGCGTTAGTGACCAACATGGTATCTCTAACTTATTTTTCGTTGCATGAATTCATTATTCTGTGGCCCTCATTGTTGTTGGAAACTCTGGTCTTTGCTATAACAAAGCACACTTTCCTTTGGAAATAACAATGTCCTCATTGATGCTGTTTAGTTTATACTAATTTTTTCTGCATGATGTCCTGAAGGAGTGGTATACTGAACTGTAATTAGCACCACTGGAACAAGTTAACATGTAGGTTATACTCATCCTCCTGCTTATTTGTATAACTGACAATTGAACACGATTTTTTTGGCCTTTGTAATCTTATCATACTTTCCATTTCACATTTTTAGTTTTTACTGTTTTCATTGTTTCTGAAGAATGACAACTACTAAGTACTAAGTGATACTGTAGCGGCTGTGCTCTTTAGGATGGCATCAGAACAACTAAATTTTCAGTCGTGAACTATTTGCTTCATCAAATTTTTCTGCATTATTGCCTGGTTTATTTCTCAGGCCTGTCCATTCATTTCTTATCCGCGAATTATGTTTTGTGTAGTATACTCTCTACAAGTTTGCACTATCCTGTAGTAACCCACCATTTGAGGCTCGGATACAAAGTATTTGACCTTGGCGGTAGGATTTATTGGGACATGTATCTTACTTGCCATTATGCAGCCTATAATGTGCTTGTGTCATGGCAGTATTAACCCCTCCATCAATATTTGCTTAAAATGTAAATGAAAACATGTCTAATATAAGAAGTTACTTTTAAAATAGAACATATGGATATGAAATGGCTATTTTTTTAACCGATTTGCAGTATGTGATTCACTACTCTCTTTATCAGGTCTCCATATTATTTCTTATTTTTGGTGTGGTGTGCCACCCCGGTGAGAGCGGGCAGGAAGAATAGGAAGCAAAAAAGGGAGGTGGTGAGGACTTGCGTTCACATGATTATTTGGGTAATGGATTTGTGTAGCTAGGTAGCATGGCTGATCTTGTGCCTGATGCACAAATAGATCGAGTGGTACTTTAAATTTTCTCTACCTAATGATATTCTTGTTATTTCCTTCGGAATACTTGGCCAAGCAGTGTTTCATTCATGTGAAACTCAAGATATGATAGTGGCAACCTCAAAGAGATGGTGGTGCATGTACATGCTTACAATTTGACAAATAGTTAAATTTCCTATATTTTGCTATTTCTCTTTTCTTCCTATTTCTGGTTCCTGAACTGAACTTCTATGCTTTTCTGCAAATTTAGAAGAGCAAAAGATGGTTTGCTTATTTAGTTTCTTGGTGTTAGTTACTAATGTGGAGAGATATTTTGCTATTTCATTCCAGATTTTAGTTTAACAGTTTAAATGCGAGTATACACACTTTCCTTGGTTTGTATTAACAAGAATACTATAAATACGTATAGAGTACAACTCACAATAAAGTAGTTGTCGTTTCAGTTTTCACTGCTAATAGATACCTCTTCATGGCTCCTCTTTGCATTATTTTTAGACCAGTAGATTCTCTTAACTGTCCTGGAATCTTTGGTACATGTGTCTCCCCAAGGCGACAACATCACCAGCGCCCCTGCCATCCTCCTCCAAGCCCATGGCCAGTGGCTCCCCAAGGCCAAGCTATGTCAGGCTTCAGCAGCAAGGTGAGCCCCATCACTCTGCGTTTATTTCTTCAGATCATGCAGCAGCAATGTGACTGAGGAATCGATGCTTTACATAATTGATCAGTTAACTGGTAATATATCTACATATTTCTTCAGATCATGCAGCAGCCCTTGTGTTCATTTATTTCTCAGATTGCAGAATTGATGATATAAGTTACATCATAATAATCTTCTTCACATTTTAGTTGCATCACAATAATTTTCTTCTTCTAGTCTTCTTCTAACTTTCTTCTTTCCCATTTTACAGATTTGCTTAAGATCACGGAAGCTTGGGTTGATGGAGTGCTTGTATTTAGTTTTTGTTTTGACCTTGTGAAACTTGCTACCTATGGATGAAACTGTGTAATATTGATGAAACTATGTATATGTACGGATGAAACTTGCTACTATTGGTAACATGTGTTGGATATATATGTGTTCATGACTATTGGTAATATGTGTTGAATATGCTATATTGGTCATATAAATATATTTGTGTTTGATTTTCTGTGAAAATGAATTGATATAAGAAAAAACAAAATTAGATGGGGCAATATAGTCACTTTGCCATCTGTTGGCAGATGGCAAAGAGGCCACGTGTCATCTACATGTAAAATTTGGGCTGGCCTATTTGGGCTCTTTGCCATCTGCCAGCAGATGGCAAAGCTCTTTGTCATCCGCTGGCAGACGGTAAAGCATGCAGCCTTTGCTATCTGCTGGCAGACGGCAAAGTATGTCGTTAGCCTTCTAACGGGGCTAACCCCGTTAGGAGGCTTTGCCATCTGCCAGCTGATGGCAAAGCCACAGGCTCTTTGCCATCAACCAGCAGACGGCAAAGAAGCCTTTGCCGACAGGGTTTCAGACAAACTGGTTGCCATCTGCTGGCAGATGGCAAAGCCTTTGCCATCCGCCGACCATGCCTTTGCCATCTGCTATGGCAGATGGCAAAGTGCCAGATTCCAGTAGTGGACATAGTAAATGAATTGCGCAAATCATGTAAAGGACGGATGGCAATATCATCACAAGAGAAGCAAAAGTCAATGACCATCATCTCGTCATCTATGCCATAAGTGCAAATGGGATTTATTTTAATGGGGCATGCATAGTTACTATGTTGAGATTGAAATGATGCAATATGGGAGATCTCACTCATAGCATATGACAAGTTCAATGGATTGTCAAATATGATGTGACCAATAGAATTTTCACATGATATCCTATGGAGCATAGCATCACAACTAGGCAACTCAACATGCTCATCATCATATTCATCATAAATAGGTAAGTCAAGGCATGACGAAGTTTCACTAGCATGAAGCATGGTAATAGGTGGGTCAACATCATGGGAGCAATCATTGTCAAGAGCGTCCACTAGTGGGACAAGAGAAGCACCATCACCTATGTTACCTTTGGAGCGTCGCACATGTGTTGTAGGTGAGGTGTTGAAGATCGTCTCGTTGTCATCTTCATCTTGATGGAACCATGTGGGGGTGCATTATCGTCCACCATGGCCATCATTTTGTCCATTGGAGGGATGGACTCATCGAGGATAAGCATGTCGTCATGTAGGAGACCTAGCACCAAAGAAGAAAACACACTAGGAGTAGAGGTTAAGTCGTTAGAAATCATGGTGGCCTAACGTGTCGTGTCAACTACCTCACTCACTAAGTGTTGTGGCTCACTTACTCCCTCAAGGATGCACTCACTCATATGGTTGGTGGAGTCACTCAAATGGCGCTCAACCTCACATAGGATGTGTGGCATGCTCTCATGTGTGGGGCTAGTGGTGGTCACACTCATCCTCTCATAGGAAATGCTCTCAATGTCACATATGGTGGAGTCACTCATGTCACTCATGTGGTGGTGGCTCTCCTCACATGACAAATGGGGCATCTCGACATATGTGAGTGTCGGAGAGATGTAGGTGCAAATGTCTCCATGCTCAACTCCTATCGTCGTGGTCGAAGGGGATGGCCCTTGCTCGACCTTCTTGTCGCCGTCTTGGTGTTGGAGGCCCATATGATGTGGCACCTCATAGCTCGTCTCCATGACCGAAGGGAGTTTCCCATGCTCGGCCATCGTCCTTGAGGGGCTTCCGAAGATGGAAGTGTCGCCCTCGCTTGTAGGTCATCGCCTTGGACTTGATGAAGTCGTTGTTGGCGTACTCGTGGGAAGTAGGCAAAGATGCCATACGTCCAAAGGCGAAGATGCCTTGATAGCACTTGGCGAAGATGCCAAAGTGGTTGGTGTAGTCGTAGCGCCGTCTTGGTGGTGGTCGTCTCGCGATCTTCTTTTGTGCTCTTGAAGCTTGGACTTGGCGTGAAGTAGGGCTTGTTGGGACTTGTGCATTTGCGCTTGTGGAGCATCTTCATGATGATGATGTCGTTGTCGTGCTTGAGCTCGTAGTAGATGTCGTTCGTCGTCATCGTGCACATGATGCTTGGATGTGACTTGCCCTTCATGACGATGTTGATCACGAACATGATGGTGGTCGCCATGTAGATGTGGACGAGGACGATTTGCACTTGCATCATGGCCGCGCTCCGAAGACTTGTGGCTTGAATGTCGCCGCCTTGAAGATGACGAAGGGGAAGAAGACTTGATCAAGGTTCTAATCTCCTCCATCCTTGCATCTTGCTCCTCTTTATGTGCGGAAAGCTTCTTGTCGATGTAGTCCCTTTTCCTTGCTTCGGAGTGACGAATGTCGATGGAGATGTTCTTGATGCGCTCTTGCAATTTTGATTGTGCGCCTTGCATTTGTCGTTGTAGGTCGAAGATGGACGCTTTGGTGATGTAGTTGTTCACGCCGTCGTTGTTATCGTAGACCGGAGAGGAAATGCCTTGCCTATCCATCACAATACTCGAGCAAATGTGAGTGGAAGAAAGGAAAGAACTAGACCAATGTACCTTATCCAATGTTGAAGATGGATCAATGATCACTCAATAATGTAACAAGGAAATAGCACAGTTGGTACCGGATCTTATCAATTCTCACACCTACACAACTAAGGCTTATGGTAGAGCTCGGTTAGGATAGTGGCACAAAAATTTGATGCAAAATGTTAGCAAGAGTCAATAATGTTGGAAAAGAATCACAAATTCGCAAGTGAAACAAGTAGACCAAAAGAAATATGTGGTACACGGAAACACACACATGGATAGATAAAATGGGGTCGTGCAACCAAAGAATGAGCACAAAATGTGTAATCCACGGAAAACGCTTGTGTTGCACAACTCAAGAGAGACGCTAGCACGATTTCTCAATAGGCGGATACGCCACTTGTGCACAACCTATAAGATGCAAAATGGATAAACTTTCTATCCCAAGTATGCTATGTATGTATGGTTCCCGGTGTTTCTCTCAAGATGATCCAAGATGATCGGATATGACAATCTTATGTGCAATGGGGTATGATGCTATGGCACTTGCTTACAAGCTGCTTTGCTCTCTTTTTTTTGCTTAAAAGCTTATTCTTTTTTTTATATGGCCACTTATGCGAAATGCACAAAACCAAGATAGCAATTGTGTATATGCGGGAACAATCTTGTGACACAAGAGATGATATGATAGCAAGATGATACCAATATGATATGGTATGTATGCAATGGAAGGTATGATCACTAATGTGCACAAGTAACGTTGCCGGCAATACTCAAATGGCTAGTCTCGATAGGCAAGTAACGCAAAATGGGCTAGGGGTTATCAATGCAATTTGCAAGGGGAATATACAATGGTGTCGTCGAGGTTACCATCCTTTGGGATGATGAGTGGCGGTGTTCTTGATGTAGATACCAAGATGATGGAGTCTCGTCCCTAAGTAGCCGAAACACCTTAGGAGACGGAAAAACCGCAAACTCAAAATCTCAAATGACAAATGTCAAATGGTGGTAGCGGAGAGCGGAGGTGGTGGTTGATGAAGAGGCAACCGTCCCTAAGTAGCCGAAACACCTTAGGAGACTCGAATCACTACTCAAACAACCACTAATGCTATGGTGAACAAAATGGGTTAGGTTGCGGAGTCGGTGGTGGCTATGCGGATGATATGGTGGAGGGCCTAGGCAAACTTGCCAAAATGCTGAAATTTTGGTGGAGTCAAATGGTGTGGGAGCCTATCTAGGTGGATGGGGAATGTCAATACCTACTCAACGAGCTAAAGAACACAAAAATCTGACTCCGGATGTGGAAGTTATGGGCAAAACGGTGAAGTGCTTGCGGCTGACCTGGGGGATCGTCCGCACGGGGGTAGGAGCCCGTGGGCACGGGGTCCCGTGAGCATGGTACACGTACCGGGGACACGGGGTGTTCTGGGACACGCGGGTTTGGCGGATTTCTTTGCGATCTGGGCGGCAAAATGATGGACCTCGTGGCTGGGTTTAGCTGGGGGTCAGGGGGTGGTATGGGGGGTGGGGCAGAGGCCGAAGCGCACAGGAAGGGCCGTGCGCACGAGGTCTGCGAAGCCCGTGTGCACGGGGGCCCGTGTGCACGGGGTCCTCGAGGAGCGGGCGAACAACTCCGGATCCGTGGCAAATCTCGAATCTGAGGTCAAAATCGAAGGGTGGAAGGTAGGAGAAGGTGGTAGAGGGGTGGATCTACTTGCTAAACACCAAATCCATGGATCAAATCCAACGAAATCTCATCAAACCAACAAATCACAAAAAAAATTGGGGCTATTTTTGGTGGGGAATTTTTGAATTTAGGACGAAATCACACAAAACAAGGCTAGAAAACAAAGAGGGGGGGCTCCAATTTCGTGAGAAACCATGGCTCATGATACCAAGATGATGTAGGGTGGAACCCTATGGGGAGATCTTTCACGAATTGGAGGGGGGATCCCCAAGAACAAGATGAACACAAGGAACACAAAAGATGGGAAATACTCAAATTGACTAGATCCAATCACACATATGCTAGATCGAAGAACATACAAGAGATACAATGATTCAAGAGCAACAAAGGAAAGATACAAAGTACTAATTCATCCCAATCCTATGAGGAGAGAGGTCTTGATGATTGTCATCTCCAAGAGGAGGTCTTGATATCCACAAGTGGATCTTCTCACATGGAGGCCTTGAACTCCATGGGAGTGGTCTCTCTCTCTCAAGAGGAGAAGGTAGGAGCAAAGCTCACCTAAGAATGAGCTATCCTATTTGCTAAGTCTAAATGGAGGAGGGAGAGGGATATATATATAGGTAGGTAGGTGGAGGAAGGGGACGAAGTGGAGGCCCAACAGGTGACTCTCGGCCATCCATCCTGATGAGCTCGTGCGCACGGGGTAAGTTGGGCCCGTGCGCACGGGGGTCCCATGGGCACGGTACAAGCCCGTGCGCACGGGGTGCTCCGGCGCCAGCTCTCTGAGTAGTCCGTGCGCACGGGGTCTTCGAGGCCCGTGGGCACGGGGTCGCCTGGAAGGTGCTGAATTGATCTTGTTGCACTCCTTCTTCCTCCTTGTGGCCTTGTGGTCCTTCTCCAACTCCTTTGGGGTGTCCCTCACTAGCTTGTGGTCATCGGTCTTCGTATCTAAGGACACATAGAGCACTTTTTTGAGGTAGCAAGCAAGTCCAATGGATATTCATGATATTCTCGAAGAAGAGCGGGTTCACCTTAATTCCAATGGCGTATGTTCAATGTCTCGTCATATGTCCTTTTGGGGTTTGGAGAGTAGTCGGAGTGTACATGGGTATGAACGAGGGATGCTCCGCATCAGCCTCCCGATCCGCCGAGCCACCGCCGCCGCAGATCGCGCCGCCGCCGCCGTAGCCGCTGCTGCCGCCGCCCGCTGCCGTAGCCGCCGGCTCCCGCCGCCCCACCGGAGCCCCGCCGGAGCCGCCGAACCTCGCCGGAGCCCGAGCCGAGGTAGCCGCCCGCCGCCCCGGTTTTCTAAAGAAAACCGATTCGATTTTTTTAGAAACCCTAGGTTTTATATTTTTTTTAGATCGGTTTATTTTTTTTCCGGTTTATTTATTTCGCGAGCGTTCGCTCTTTCGTTCGTGTTAATGGACGAGTTCACCGTTTAGCCGCTGTTAACGAACATCCGTTTGTTAATCCGTTCGTCAGTTTTTCTTTTTCTCGAATTTTTCCGCGATTATTCCAGATCGCGATTTCTGATCCAAATTTTGTTCTAGTATAACTTTTCGCTCATTTATCGGAATCAGGCGATTCAAGCGCCTAGAGTTTCGTCTCGAAACCCTCTTTCTGTTTAACCAACTCAAACAAGTTTTTGCTTCTGTAAAATTTGACTTAGGTTCAGATTAGTAAACGAAGCTTGTTTCTTTCGCCATTTTGACTTTCGTTGCTTCGTTTGTTTTGTTTCTTTTTTCAAACCGTAGTTCTTAAGTTGAACTTTCTGGTTAGATCTCTTATTTGAGTTTTATCCGTGCATTAGATGAGTACTTATTATATGTTTGTTTGTTGCGATAGAGTACTCGGATTGCGCCACTTGCTACTTCGAATCGCTAGGTTTCACGGATCATCAGCAAGGCAAGTAACACTTTGACCATACCTCTTTACTACCTAGTTTTATTGTATTAGATCAATCCTCAAACAATTGCATGGTTAGGATTTGATTAATATGTGGGTTTGGGGAAGTAGATGAGGTAGTACATATTACCTGTTTTATTATCAAAGCCTTGGGAGTTACTTCTACGTTTGCTTATTACGCCATGCTATGCTAGCTGTGCCACTCGCTGTGCCAGCGGCGTGTGGGTCTGAGACCAGATATTGTAGACACATGTTTAGAAACATAGATTCAGAGAAAGACAGGATTGAGAGAATCAAGTGATTTGTATTGATGATTGACTTGTGTGTTTATATGTCCCCAACAGATGCATACAAAGGTCAGCTTACAAGGATCACGCCCTTCCGAAGGGACGTAGCGTTTGAACAAAAATAAGCCTAGGTAGCTTTATGATCTAAGCTAATCTATTCCTAACATTCACTTCCACGGGCGGGCATGTCCATCTGATTTTTGTAGCCGTCACCCTAAAATTTTCATTTTTGTACAAACAAGGCCCTAGCATTTTGCAACCGACACCCTAAAGTCGGGGGAATTTTCGCTAGAAATTTCGGCAGCATAACGCGTTGAGAAGAATCACATGTCTTCTTGCATTTTGTATTTCACATGGAAGGCAGGCAAACACTGCATGCCATTACAAATTACAACTACCCCACCGCTGGCCGGCCGGCTTCTTCATTCAGTTTGTTCCTACACCTTTCTTTTTTTTCTCTTGAGCGACACCTTTCTCGGAACCATCTTCTACTTGAGCAGAATCACCTTTATCTCCTTTTTCAGCAGAACCACCTTTCTCCTCTAGCCAAAACAATGTTTCTATCATGGAATCCCACCGACAAATAGGGACCCCATTGTCTTTCGGACAATCTGGAAAGGCAAAATTAAAATGTATCTTCTATATATCAGGGTTTGTTTTCTTCAAACTTATATAATATAATATAATGACAGGAAATGCAAACCAAGATTGTACATGTTAGAAGAATGAAACCGTGAAAGCAAGAACATGCCTCGTAAGATTTTTCGTTCTTTAGTTACTAGCCTCTGAAAGAAAAGCAAAACATGGTCCTAGCCCATGAAGCAGATACAAACTTTTAAATCCGAACGGCATAACCATTATCCTAGCCAATATTAACCTATATAATCCTATAGTATCCATTAGACTAGAATGCATGTATAATCTCCAAGACACATAAAGAGATTACTTCTACACTGCTATGTCATCACTCACTAAAAAAAATGCATGACTCAAATTACATGGTGGGAGCAGCAGTAGGTGCTTTGCCGTGACACAATTCAATAAGCAAGGGGCCAAATAATTTAAATGGTAAAGAGGATACAGTGTGTATGATAAAAGTTCCCCATGTTCGCACAATCAGACCAGCACATATTCAAAGAGTCAACCCAGCACATATTCAAAGAGGAGTCTGTTTTATTTTCAGTTATGCCATGTTCAGTTACTAGCCTCTGAAAGAAAAGCAAAACATGGAGTGTTCTGTTTATGATGAA